>NC_060274.1:130082120-130115604 GCF_021613505.1 Equus quagga | reverse complement strand
TCACGCACACTCACCCCTCACCACCCCCCAATACTCGCTCTCCAGAAAGAATCAGACACTCACACCGTCAACCCTCGGCCCCTGCGTGGAGGTCCTGCGGGGTCCTCACCAGGTGCTGCCAGGGCAGAAGGGGCACAGACCGGTGCTCTGTGAGGACAGCGGTGTGCTGAGGATGGGCACCCGTTGTGTCCACGCCTCCCCGCCTGCACCCTGAGCTCCCAGGACGCCTGTCAGGGAAGTCAGCAAGGCGGAGATTCCGCTGGACTGCTGAGGGGTGTGGTCGGCGCTTCTGGCTGGATCCCCCTGCTTGTCAAAGCTCTCGGCTGGGCCTCGTGTGCAGTGAGGGGTCACTGCATTAACTGCCAGGGGCATCCGCCTCTCAACCAGGTCCAGAGGGCGAAGGGATGCTCGTCTCCTGGGGGAGGTCCAGGCAGCTGTGGGACAGGGAGCAGCACACAGGCATTGGGATCAGAAGAGCTGGGTCCACCGCCAGTCTGTCCCTCACCTGCTGGGCCTGAGGCCACCTCCCTGAGCCCCTCACAAACGTGGCCTCAGGCTCCCTGGCCATGGCTATGAGGCCACTCGCAAACCGTGCAGGCCACACACACCGGAGGCGCTGTTTAGACCTGAGGAGAAGTGCCCACTGCTGAAAAGGAAGGCTGCGACGCAGTGAGGGGACGGTCCACAGACTCAGAAAGCCACGTTCAGGCTGCGTGTGCCTGCCTTGCTGTAACGCTGACCAGACATGACCTTAGGTTTCACCAGCTGGCTGGGCGACCTCTCTGCATGTCGGCGTCCTCCTGTGTCAAACCCCGATGTCAGTGCCCACTCTGAGCAACCCCCATGGGTAAAGGATACACAGGACGTGAAGGGCCTGGGAAAGAGCTTGATTGCTGCCCCCTGGGGGTCTGGGTGCCATCGAGAAAGACCAACTCTGGCTCCTGGAGACAAGTACATTCTCCCCGGGGTGTGCGGCCCCTCGGGCAGACTGGGAGCGCCACAGTTTGCTGAGCAAAACCGGCAAAATGAGGGCTGGGACCACCGGCCCTGGGGATGGAAGGGGCCTCGGGACATCATCTGTGCCCCTGCTTCAGAGTGACAGGGCCAGGAAGATGCCAGGTCCTACCCCTAGGCCTGGAGCAGTGCGTGCTGGGGTGCCCTGCCTGCCCGTCCCCTGGCAGTGCCCTCTCTCCACCCCTCTCTGCTCTGCTCTGCAGAGAAACCTGCCTGGCACATGCAAGCCCGTGGGCCCTCACGCCAGCGCTGCCAGCACAGGTCTTGTGTACTGGGCAGCCGCTTCCCTAGCTGCTCCCGCCATGGCTGCTGCTGGCCTGTTCTTGGCCTGCCACAGCACGATGGGGACCAGATGTGTGGAGGCGGCTGCTGGTCCAAGCGCTCCCGCGGCAGCATCGGGGCAGAGGGGAGAGCTGCTGTGTTCACCTGCTCGTGGGCTGCACTCATGAACAGCGGGCCTGTTCTGGCCCACCTGCACCCCAGGGCTCCCCAGGGAGCTGGAGACTCAGACTCCCCAGGTCCAGGGATCCGGCGAGGGCCTTGGGGTTAGGAGAACAGGGCAGGAGGCCCGCATCCCTCCAAACGTCAGGAGAGGCCCTGGCTGGCACTTGCTGGGAGAAAGGGAGCAACAGAACTTCAACTTGCCAAACACAAATGGGCCAAATCAGAACAGAAATTGAAACTGGATGATTGGACACTGCACAGAAGTATTATCAGGAAGAGAAATCAAAGGGGAGGGGATGAGGGAGCAGACATGCACCCAGGGACAGGGAGGCAGGAAGAGCCCGGAGCAGAGCTGCAGGGAGAGCCCTGGAGGGAGAGTGAGCCCCAGCGGCAGGGCCCAGCAGCAACAATCCTGGAGGCAGAAGGTTGGGGGGGGACGGGGGGACGGGACAAAAACCAGTGAGGGAGAGCCGGGGTATGGACCAGCTGGCTAGCCCCACAAGGGCTGGGCCTCCCAACCGGGTCTGCAAGGATTTCCCAACCGGCTGAGCCAGAGCTGAAGGCAGAGTGAGGAGGCCATCTAGCGGCGGGGCGGAGGGGAGGCGGGCAGGCCCGAGAGGCACGTCCTGGGGGGTGGGGGCAGAAGACAGGCAGCCACCTGTCCTCAGCAGGGATGCTGGTGAGAGATGGAGGGAAGGATGGAGGGGTGGATGGAGGGACCGGGGTGTGGATGCAGATGACCAGGGACAGGAGGGGCAGAGCCCAGACAAATTAGGAATGGATCCTGAGGGTTATCTGGGATGTCTGGTCAGGTTGGGCAGAGGCTGGGGTTTGGAACCTCTGACCTACATGGGGAGGGGCCCGAATTGTCTGGAGGGGGAAAGGCAAAGAGAGGGAGCCATCTGGCGTCTGGAGGTGGAAGGCAGCGCGTGTCTGGCGTCTGGGAAGTGGGGAAGGGGCGGAGGAAAGGAAGGGGAAATGGGGGGGGGGGGGGCGAGGCCTCAGCTTCTGCGGGTGGCTCAGCTGGAGCCCGTTCCTTCTAGGGCAATAAATACAAACTGCGATTGATTTTTGTCCAGATTTCCCCCCAACCCACGACAGGGAGCAAGCCCTCGGAAATAAGGCGTCAGCGGTGGGTTTTATGGTCCATCATTATTTCATTCCTGAGGATCGGCCAGTCTCCGGACAGGCACCCCTGACAAGCTCTTGGGGTGTCCAGGGCTGGCCACGAGATGGAGGGGGGGTGGCCTGGGCCCGACCCTGGGGCAAGGAGGCCTGACTGGCTTGGGGACCTCCCGGGCCGCCCGGACAAGCACAGGGCCATGGCAAGTGCCCTTCCTGCTCCCGGCCTAGAGGGAGCCCAGCGCCTGGGCGCCCCACAGCCGGCTGTGCCCAGCCGCGTCCTCAGCAGCTCAGGCTTCGGCCCCCAGAGCGCAGCAGGCGGTGCGCCGCACGGCGGGGCTCGGATCCCTGCACGTGCAGCGATCGCGTGCCCTGGGCGCGCGCCTCCCAGCTGGCCGGCCGCTGCGCACACGGTGGCGACTCAGAGGTCCCCAGCCTCGGGCTGCAGGGTCGCGACGGGTGCCAGGGCCCTTTCGCACGTGCCTGGATTTGTAAGGGAAGGTGCGAAAGCAAAAAAAAGCAGCCGGGGGAAAGGGAAGGGCCTGGGGGGAGGAGAGATGCCACAGCAAGGGAGGGCAATCGAAAGGCTGGAGTGTCCCCAGGGTCCAGTGGCTTCTCATGCCAGCGCCTCCCAGGGCTGTTACATCCACCGCACTGTGCGGTAAACACTCCAAGGAGGCCACCCCTCCTGGGTGTATCCTCTCTGTGTCTGTTTTCACGGGGAGCACGCAGACCACAGAATGCACAGCCTGGACAATGAGTCAGACCACTTTATCAGCTGAGCCGAGACCCTCCTGCGCCCAGCAGGCCTTGATAAAGCTGGGTACTGCTTTCTCACCTTTCCCAGTGGTGGGCGTTCTTCCCACATTCATTCTTCCCACCATAGGATAGAAAAAGCAAGAGAGACGAGTGGGGAAGCTTGGGTCAACCTCCAAAGGACCTCAGACTGGCTGAACCTTGATAATGCTCAGCCTCCTCAAGGCCCACGCTACCTGGCTCTTAAAATGTCCCCTTCCATTACCCACCCCCAAAAAGTTTACCTGCACAGGGGCTTTCCTGGACTGCCGGAAACACCCCTTGTTTTGGGGGCCAAGCCTCCAGACCTGGCCTCTCCCGCTCCACCCACCTGGGCTGGGGTCAAGGGAGAGAGCTTAACTTCACAGAGGACGGACGCTCCAGGGGCTGACTCTTTCTCAGGGCAGCATTTCCATTCCACGCAAAGAACCCTCACTCTCTTGCCTTATTCCAGAGCAATTATTGTGTATGACTGCCGTGCAGAGGGACAAGAAGAGAGACGGCATGTTCTGCAAACAAGGGGAATTTCAGATTTTATTTTTCTGGTTTAAATAGGATTTTTTGAGTTGTTTTTCTTCCTGAAAGAAGTGCAGGGATTGAAGACCCAGGACTGCAGGCTCTGAATGCTGTGTCCTCCTCTGCATGCCTCTCTTTGACCAGGACCCTGCTCCTCCAGGCCCCTGCCCCATCTGTGCCCCGGCTGTAGCCCCGGGGACCCTGAGGATGGCCTTGCAGAGCTCCACGGAAAGCCAGCTCGGCAGGACGTGGAAGGAGCCTGAATGCCACATTCAGCTCATCCCTGGCCTGCACTTTGCTCCAATCGATTGATGGTGGGGGTGGTGTGTGCACAGCCTTGCCCACTCCCCACTGCCCCCAGGCACAAGGGGCCTCCGCCGACCAGGCAGGCACCAGCACCAGCTCCCCGCTAGAGCTGGGGCACAGCACCCTGACCACTTGGCCTAGCCAGCCGCACGGTGCCTCAGTTCACTCTGTACCAGCCCCTGAGCACGCCTCCATCCCATTTTCAGAGGGCGAGAAATAATGCATTAATTGAAACACCAGTAAAGCAGCAGTATTCCTAAGTTTTTCTAAGGCACTTAAAGCGCTTCAAACAGCAATGCTTTAAGATGTGGTCAGTCGGAACTACCGACGCTCGCTCGAGGACGTTGAATATTCAGGAGGAGCTGAAGACCCTCTGTCTTTAAAATGTAGGGAAACCTGGTCTGCACGATAAAGTCTCTGAAAAAATATTTAAATAAGACCTGGGCAGCTATGCTTCTCAAAAATTTGAAAGAATATTTGTTTGATGGTCGAAGCTGGGGGGGTGGTCTAGGCGGTCCTTTAAAAACTTAAGTTGGTTTTAACTGAAGCACCTACCATTCCGGAGAAAGTGAAGGGGGAACGCAGAGATGTGTGCACAAAGCAAGAGGAACTGATGTTATCCTAAGGAGCGCGCCTCCGCCCTCCCGCCCACCTCCGTCTCAGGAAAGATTTTTTTTTTTAACTTGAAGCCTTCAGGTGAAAATAAAGCAACAGCAGAAACAGAAAAAAAAATTTTAGTCTTTTTTAGGGTTAAACATCAGAAGACAAGCTTGTGCTGCTTTGGCCAATCAGATGCGCCCCTGCCAGCTATAATATAGCACTGACGGCAGCCTCTCGCACAAGCTTTCAAGGCTTGCTACCATTTAAAATCAGACTCTTTTTGTCTTTTGATTGCTGTCTCGCGCCCCAACTCCGATGTGTTCCGTTATCAGCGACCAGCAGCCAGCCGTTCCAGCCCGCGTCTGGGTGGGGATCAGTGGCGAGTCCCCCGCAGCAGCGGCGGGCAAGGTTATATAGGAAGAGAAAGAGCGAGGCAGAGAGCGAGGGAGCCAGCAGCGAGCCGGAGCGAGCAAGGGAGAGCGGAGCCAGAGCGCACAGGCACACGCACACACAGACCCGCACAGGGACAGCTTTGAAGTCATTGGGCTCCATGGACGAGATGCTGCTGCTGGCGAGATGTCTGCTGGTGGTTCTGGTCTCCTCACTGCTGATGTGCTCGGGGCTGGCGTGCGGACCCGGCAGGGGATTTGGGAAGAGGCGGCACCCCAAAAAGCTGACCCCTTTAGCCTACAAGCAGTTTATCCCCAACGTGGCCGAGAAGACCCTAGGGGCCAGTGGAAGATACGAAGGGAAGATCTCAAGAAACTCCGAGCGATTTAAGGAACTCACCCCCAATTACAACCCCGACATCATATTTAAGGATGAAGAAAATACCGGAGCGGACCGGCTGATGACTCAGGTAGAAACCCAGCGCCGGGCGTGGAATGTGTTGCTTTCAGGGGGTTACGTGTAACCAAGCAGTTCCAGACTTAGTCTATTTGCTCCTTAGGCAGATAGAAAGCCACCTCACTCTCTCCTTCCCCACCCACCTGGCTCCCTACCTGCCTTCCTCTTCCTGGAGGGCATGGACGGAAGGGTCCAGCTGGAGAAGTTTAGGGTGGGGGCGGGGGAGGAAGGTCGGAGACAGTCCATAGATGGCCCTGATTTAATCAGTCCTGCTGGGACGGCCTTCCCATCCTGCCTCAGCTCTGGCTCATCCCTGGAGGGGACCTCCACTTTGGGGGCATCTGTCCTTCCCAAGTTGGGAGCAGAAATGAAGGGAGGGGGCAAGGATCCCCCCCAAACACAAAGTGGCTTCCAGGTCACTGTACAATGTGGCCTCACACGTCCGGGTCTCCTCTGTGGTCTTCTTTCCCACGACTACCCCCACCCCACTGCCCCCCACCACAGATTCTGAATGGGGAAAGCCAGGAGGCAGATCTGACAAAAGGCAGGGGCTCCAGAGGCAGCTACCTGGTCCCTGATGGGATCAGAGAGCTCCACTGCCATCCGTCGGGGGCAATTGTGCCCATCAGAGTGTGAATGTATTGATATTTCTTTAAGGATGCTCTTTCATTCTCCCAGTCCGCGGTACCTGAGGGGAGGGACTTAGAACTTATTGGCATTGCATCACGCTAGTTTCCAACCTGCTTGCATAGGAATTAGGAGCGACTAAATATCAGCGGGAGGGGGCTGGAAGGGGCACCAAAGCAAAACAAGCATCCTCTCTCCCTCCTCACCTCCGCTTGAGACTTCTGGCTGCAGGTCTCCCCGCCAATGGCAGACTTTCTGAAACTCCACGCACGTATAACTGAAGCTAGAAATGGATTTCCTGGCAAATATAGGTCAACATCCTTTTTATTGCCCTATTAAAATATTCAAGTCCTACCTTTAGGGCTAGGAGCGCACCGCAGCTGTCGGAGCGGCGCTGGTGGGGCGCAAGTGCAGGGGAGGGTGGGGGCGGGAGGCAGAGCGGAGCCACCTCCAGGCCGCTGGGCTTCCCAGCCCGATTCCCGGCCTTGCTGCGGAGCTGCGACAGGAGAGGGGCAGCCGGCGTGGCCGGCTCGAGCTGACGGAAAGGGAAGAAGAGGGAGGGGAGGAGAGGGACTCCATCCCTCCTTCTCTCTCATCTGCTCCGACCACCTTAAATCTGGATCGCGAGTGTGGACGCGCGCGCCTGTGCCCGAGAGCAGCGCATTAGCTGTGCGCAGGCCGCGGGGCGCTCGGTGCGTGCGCCGGCCGGGGCTCCGACCCCCTGGTCACCCTCGCTCCCCGCGGGAGGGAAGTGGTCTTCCCAGGGTCCCTCGGGACCCGGGAGCGGGGAGGCGACGCTAGAGAAAGCGGCGAGGGCGGGGACACCAGAGGTTCCGAGCCGCAGGGTTCACCGTCCGCCCTGGGCTGCGCGGGCCCACGCCGGAGAGGTCCGGGCCTCGCCGCCCTGCTGCCCAGCCGCGCGCCCAAGCAGACGCATTCGGGCTCCGCTTACTCCGGGGCTATCGATCCCGCGGCTAGGGTTTCAGCGCGCGGGGGCTGGGCTGCGGCCGCCCGGCCGCCCTCCACGCGCCCGAGCGCGGGCTCGGCCAGAGCTAATGGCCGGGCTCCGACGGCCGGGATGGCCCCGGCGGCGCGGGCGGGGGCCGGCGGGAGCGGAGGCCGGTTCCAGAACGGGAGCGCAGCGCAGGCTCTGCCGCCTCCCCGTCCCCTTGGCCCCGGCGCCCCAGCCGGAGCCCCCAGCCGGGTCCCTCTTCCGGCGGCCCTGCGGGACCCACGGCCCGCAGCCCCGCGCCCAGCCCTCCCGCCGCCGGGAGCGCGGGCAGCATTTGAACTTCTGACCCTCTGTCAACTTCCCTCAGACGAACGAAACGAAAACAAATACTTTTTTTCCTTAAGCACTGGCTATTCCCGTTCCCAACACAAAAGGACGGGGGAGGGGCAGCCAACGTGCGGGTGGGGTGGGGAGAGTCAGGCCAGAACTGTATCACGGACCCCACAAATGTCCCCTAAATGCATGGATGGCTGGGGGCGGACTGGAAGGTGCCTCTGAGTTCGTCCCTTCCCTGTCCTTCCTTCTCCTCTGGTTCTAAGAGTTGAAGGAGGGGAGGGATGGGGGAGGCGGAGGACCCGGGCGCGAGGGGCCGGGCGGGGTGAAGGGGTGAAGCCGGCACGCCTCCCAGGCCAGAGGAGGTTAGGGCTCCGGGGGACCTGCTCACCCACCGCTGGCCCCTCCTTTAAGATAGCCACCTAGACCCTGTTCTCAGGTGCGTGTCCCTCCTGCCCTGTCTCGGCCGTCCCTCCGCGTCTCTCTGTCTCTCTGTCTCTCTAATGTGACTGCCGCCCAAGTCCCTCAACCATGGCAAGATCGTCCCCAGTGGAACTTTCAGAGCAGTTCTGGAACGCAGGAGCTCCTGGTTAATATTAACTCGGAGAGGGGGAAGCGCAGACAGCACCTCTCCCCGCAGGCCGCGGGGGCCGGGGGCTCTGCGGGGGCAGGAGGCCGCGAGGGGCGGCGCAGGGCTGCCGCGGGGACCCGCCTGGGACGCCACGTTGGGTAGATGTCTGTGTGCGTGGCGGCCCTGGGAACGGCGCTCAGGTGTGGGTTCAGGAGGGCTTTCCTGTTTTCATGGGAGGCGTCTGGCTTCCCGGAGGGGGCGAGGAGGGGGCGGAGAGAGGTGTGTCTAGGCACCGGGGGTCTCTTTTGAAGTTGGGACACCCCTCCCCCGCACCGGGGAAGCCCGTGGGCCGTTGGCGGTGACAGTCCCTGCCCGGGCTTCTGGGCGAGAAGCGCTGCGCAGACTGGGGAGGTGGCGGGAGCTCAGGCGTGGGGAACAACCTGGCCTCGGCCGACACAAAGCCCGCCTGGCGGCCCCGCGGGGCTTCACGGTGGCTGCACAGAGCTGGGCTTGATCCGCGGCACACGACCCAGTGAAGTGACGACCGGCCTGGGGTCCCGGCTTTGCCTGCGTCGATCCGGCCGGGCCGGGGCGCAGAGCGTCCTGCAGCCACGGGCCGAGGCCGCGCCGCGCCTGGAGGCGCCGAGGAGGGCGCGTGGGGCACGGGGCGCCCGCTCGGGCCTGGCTCGGCCACGGGCTCCTCGCCGGGGGTCCTCCAGCTCTTGCCCAAGTGGCGCAGCTCGGGCGCTGGGAGCTGGTGCGCGTCCTCCCCATCGTGCCCTCCCCCTCGCCAGCTGACCGTTGGGAAGCTGTTGAAAGCGTCATCTGCCCCCCAAGAGGAGGAAGCCAGGGTGGGATGGGGGCTCAGGATGCGGGGTGTGTGCGTGTGCTTGTCGGCGGTGTGCGCCTGCGCAGCCGGCTCCACATCCCGGCTCTAAACTGACCCTGGTTTACTGATTGATTTTCATGTAAAACGCGTTCGGTTCTCAAGATGACCTCACTCAAACTCTGCCCTTCCGACTTTTTTTCTTTAAGAAAACTGCTGGCAGGCCTAGCAACCTGCAAGAGCTGATCTGTTACCAGGGCCGCCCCCTCGCTCTATGCCCCCCCCCACATTTGTTGTATGTTTAACCCTACAATCATGTTACTGGTTTTTATTGCTGCCAAATACACAAGACTTTTCCTGTTGCGCAAGCTGTCACGTCCCTTAAAACGCGGCCGCAGTTCTTGCAAGAGCCCCCTCCTCCCCCGCCCTCTAGGAAGGGTTGCTCCGCACGATGGTCAGGGTGCTCCTCGATGGGTCGCCATCTTTCCATCCCGGGGCTCCGGAGACCTGCCCTGCCCTCTGCAGCAGTCAGCCTGAAACTGTCGCCCACTCCCCGGGGTCTGCCGCTCCCTGAGATGCCCCGTCATGATTTTGTCCCCGCTTCCCCTCTTTCAAATCCCGCAACCCATCAGCAGCAGTATAAACTTAGCACCCACCCAAACACACACACTTGACTCAACCCTGTTTTTTCCTGCATCCTTATCTGAATGGAACCAGAATTATGCAGGGAACTCCCACAACCCGGGGTTCCACTTTGCCCTGGTTGGTGTCCCGCCTAGTCAATGTTTCTTTACCCCTACAGGCGGCTTCCGGGGTGGGGGGAGGACCCCAAGGGCGATTCCAAGAGGGAGACTCCCCAGGGCGAGGGCTCCCAGGCGCAGGCCTCTGGGCTCCCATCCCCCACCCTCTGCCTCCACCTCTTAAGTTTGCTCTTCAAACTTGCCGGACACCATTCTGCGCCGGGCCAAGAAAACAAGAGGGGGAAGGGAACAGGTTAGCGAAAACAAGAGACACAATCAGACCACAGAGAGGCCGGGAGAAAAGAGTTCCACGGCAAAAGGAATGTGGCCGTCCAGATAAAGAATGTTTGTCGTCGCCGGGCCACACTGAGAAGTGTAACTCACTTGCTAGCCTTCCACTTCTGGCTCCCCCTCCCCAAGTGTGGCTGTAGGCTTCCCACCTCCCGCCCTCCCTTTGGCTTATTGCTCACCTCAGATAGGCATAGGGTAGCAGGGAGGGTCCAGAGATAAGGCAAGGCTTTTAATTCTTTCAGTGAACAGTGTGTTTTTCTTTATTTCTGCAAAGTTGCACACTGGGCCTCTCTCCGGCCCCCTAGCAAGGGAGTTTGCCCAGGGAGATGGGTGGAGCCTTGCACAGGTGGGAGAAAGGGGGCCACTGAAAGGGGCTGGGGAGTGGAGGGCATGGGGGGCGGGCACTGCTGAGCATGCCCCTGGTGGGACCCACAGTTTCCTTGTTTCAAAGAAATTTCCTCTGCCCCTCAGGCCACGGTAGGGGCTCTGCCACTTCAGAACTTGGAGCAAGGGCCTCACCTCAGCTCATCTCCAAGAGGACTTGCTCCTCCTGCAGATGGCACCCCTTCTGGCCACCTCAATGCCATCTCGTCTGAGGGGGCCTCATCTCCCTACCTCTCGACATAGCCCCTGTCCACAGGCCCTGGGCAGCGCAGCCGATGCAGGGGCGGGGATGGGCGGTGGGTGGGCCGGCCTGCTGACGTCTGTGGGTCCCCCCTTCTCTCTGCAGAGATGTAAGGACAAGCTGAATGCCTTGGCCATCTCCGTAATGAACCAGTGGCCAGGAGTGAAGCTGCGGGTCACCGAGGGCTGGGACGAGGACGGCCACCACTCGGAGGAGTCGCTGCACTATGAGGGCCGCGCCGTGGACATCACCACGTCGGACCGCGACCGCAGCAAGTACGGCATGCTGGCGCGCCTGGCGGTGGAGGCCGGTTTCGACTGGGTCTACTATGAGTCCAAAGCGCACATCCACTGCTCCGTGAAAGCAGGTGAGGCAGCGGCGGGCCAGCCTCTCCACAGCCCTCACCCCATGCAGACAGCGCCCCTCACCCCTCGCAGCTCCCCATCTGCCCAGGACACATCACCTGTGCCCCACGGCCTGATTGAAGGGAAAGAGAAAAGTGAGGAGAGGCATGCCGGGCAGGGAGGGAGGGAATCAGGTGACAACTCGAGTTTCTGTTGTGAGACCATGCGCTACGAGGTATGTCCCCCAGCCAGGAATTGCCCCTACCTTTGAGGCCACAGAGGCCCGCGTTCTCTGAGCCCAGATGCAGAGGGCATAGGCATCCTGAGCACCTCCCCCCACCCTGTTTCCGGAGACCCACTGCAGGTGGCCATGACGGGGAAGAAAGATGGGGGGGGGGGTCGACTTTCCTGGGGAGAGACTGCAGGCCTGCAAGGGTAGTCAGGTCTGGCCAAGATCCTTGTCTCATTTAGAGCTTAAGAATAAACCCCCCCATCTCCCCCCCCCCCCCCCAGCACAGGAGGTTCTGTCCAGGGTGTAAGCCCATCGTCCCCACCCCTCCCCGCTGAGCGCCTGTGGATTCTAAACTAACTCAACTCTCTGCTAAGCCTTTCGGGAGAGGCCTGGTGGGAGGTAATAAACCCGGGAGTTACCACTTCCAACATCTGGAGGCCGCAAGCCCAGAAGCATCGTCCTTATTAGGAGCCAGCTGGGCTGCCCTGAGCCATGGGCAGGGCCAGGAAAGCCGATGGGAGTCTGCAGCTGGAGCCCCAGCCCCAGCGGTGACGCGGACTTCCCTGGGCCTGCAACGCCACATGCTGTTGCTGGCGAGGAATAGCTATGCCAGGAAGGCACCAAGCGCACACGCGCACATCTCCCAACCTGGAGACCGCAGGCGGATCTCTCCAGCTCTCAGCATAAGTTGGCGCATTTAGCAGAACAGTTCACAGTGAATTTCCGAGGAACTGTGTCTTCCCCACCCCCTTCGCCCGTTCTGCCTGTCTGTCTCCTAAATCGTATTTTAATAGCACATGTTAGTAGAAAACACTTTTTAAAGTGTCAAGACACACTTGGTAGGTAAGGAAAAATAGTGGCTTCTGGTCACAACAGAAAGAAAGGTGTGGAAGGGGTGGGGGGAAGGACCGGGCGTACGGCCTGAGAAAGGGTCTGAGCTGCAGGGAAAATGGGAAGGCGGCGCCCCCACTTCGCGGGGCTCTGCGGCGGGAAATGGGGGCGCGGGGGGAGGCCCCGGGCGCGCCTTTCCCCGGACCGCGCGGCTGCGCTCGCCATGCGTGGCCCCCTCCCGGGCCACCCCTGTCCGCGGGGGTCCTACTGGTGGGGGCGAGGGTCCATAAAGGTCTCCTCGCAAATGAGCAGCGGTAATCCTGCCCCGAGAATCTTGCAGAGGGGAGCAGACCCCCGGGGCGCGGAGAGCCGCTCATTGGCATTCCGCGCACGCGGGCTGGGGCGCGGTGCGATGCGTGTCAGGCAGGGTCGTGCGACTCGACGACTCGGGCTCGCCTGCGCCCCGGGTTGCATTCCGGGGGGCTACAGCGGGCCTCCAACGGCCAGGCCCGCACTTCATGCCGGAGAAACCATTGAGAAGATTAAAAACCCTCTGTAATTCCAGCAGGAAGATTCTTTCTCGCCATCTCTATTTGCAAAAAGCATGATCCCCGAGATTGGAATGCAAAGAAGACCGGGCGCTCCCCGCCCCTCCTCCCCGGCCCCTGCGCGCCGCCTCAACTCCGATTATTGTCCTCGGGACAGTGAGCCTCAGAGAGCGACGGAGGGCTCGAGAAAGCGGGTAGTCAAGGGGCCTTGAGAACCCGGCCGCTTCCAGCGCTCCGAGCAGGCCCCGCCATTTAAAATTCAAATACACATCTCGAGTGCTTGGGAGAGAGGCCTGGCTGTGCAAATAGTGCTTGTGAGGCCCGGCTTCTGGAGAGCCCGCGTGTGAATCGCAGGGGGGAGGGGGTGCACCTGAGCAAATAGGGAGGGGGCGGCCAGAGAGCTGGAGAGAGAGTGGGCCGAGAGAGGGGAGGGGGAGACATGGAAGTGTCCCCTCTTCCGAGAGTGTCTCCCATTTATGGCAGAGAGCACAATGACAATGCAGGACCCTTTATTGGACTTTAATTAGAAAATCCACACAAGCCCCGGATTTTCACACCTCGGCCAATTCTCTGGAATGTTTGTCCAGTTGCTACAACTACTACAGCTATTTTTCACCCCCCCCCCCCCCCCCCCCCCCCCAACAGGCCGACACCAAGGCCCCTGGCTGGGCGCGGGGGCGGGGCGGGGCGGGGCAGGCGGGCGAGGGGTCCCCGCTGCTCTAGTGTGCAAGGCACGAGGGGGCGCCGCGCCCCGCGCCGGGGATGGGAGGGGAGGAGGGTGCGCCCTGGCGCCCGAGTGAGCTCAAGGACGCTTCCTGAGGAATCCAAGTGGAGAGCAAATATCCTCTGAATTCGTGGCGAGGCTGGGTGTGTGCTGAGCCGGGGGATGGGGCGGGAGGAAGGCGGAAGGCAAGGAGTGTAACCCGCCTCCTGCCAGAGACGCCAGCCAACCTGTGTCACCGCCAGTGCAGTCCTACGAGGGGCTTTAAGGAATGTGTCTGCTTCTAAATTTTGTCACAGAGGCAGTGGGGCTGGGGGAGGGAGCGCTGGACCAGCCAGGAATTTCTCCCCAGAGCCGCGCGCATCCCGATCTGGGCGCGCGGGACACCAAGCGTGCGCCCCCCTCCCCACACGTGCCTCCCTCTCGGAACTCACCACCCTGTCCCTTCTCCTCCTCCGCAGAGAACTCGGTGGCGGCCAAATCGGGCGGCTGCTTCCCGGGCTCCGCCACGGTGCACCTGGAGCGGGGCGGCACCAAGCTGGTGAAGGACCTGCGCCCCGGGGACCGCGTGCTGGCGGCCGACGACCAGGGCCGGCTGCTCTACAGCGACTTCCTCACCTTCCTGGACCGCGACGACGGCGCCAAGAAGGTCTTCTACGTGATCGAGACGAGGGAGCCGCGCGAGCGCCTGCTGCTCACCGCCGCGCACCTGCTCTTCGTCGCGCCGCACAACGACTCGGCCGCGGGGGAGCCAGGGGCGCCGTGGAGCGCGGGGTCGCCGCCGGGGGGCGCGCCGGGGCGCCGGGCGCTCTTCGCCAGCCGCGTGCGCCCGGGCCAGCGCGTGTACGTGGTGGCCGAGCGCGGCGGGGACCGGCGGCTCCTGCCGGCCGCCGTGCACAGCGTGACGCTGCGCGAGGAGGCCACGGGCGCGTACGCGCCTCTCACGGCGCAGGGCACCATCCTCATCAACAGGGTGCTGGCGTCGTGCTACGCGGTCATCGAGGAGCACGGCTGGGCGCACTGGGCCTTCGCGCCCTTCCGCCTGGCGCACGCGCTCCTGGCCGCACTGGCGCCCGCGCGCACAGACCGCGGCGGGGACGGCGACGGCGGGGGCGGCGGGCGCGTCCCTCCACCCGCGCCGGGAGCGCCAGGTGCGGCCGACGCGCCAGGTGCGGCGGGTGTCCACTGGTACTCGCAGCTGCTCTACCAAATCGGCACCTGGCTGTTGGACAGCGAAGCGCTGCACCCGCTCGGCATGGCGGTCAAGTCCAGCTGAAGGCCGGGCCGGAGGGCGCGGGGCGGGGGCGGGGCGGCGCGGGGCGGCGCGGGGCGGGGGGCGCAACAGCGAGATACAGCAAAAGACGCACGGACAAAGCGCGCGCGGAATGAGACTTTAATTATAATATTAATTAAGAATAATAATAATAAAGTAGGACGGTCCAAAGTAGACTCTAAGGAAACGAAGACCCCGGGAAGTTCTGTCGCTGTGTTTAGTTTATATATATATTTTTGAATTTTTTGGTTATTGTTTTATTTTGGTTATTTTTTTTTTCACCTCTCCTGGCTATTTATTTGTTTGGTATGAATAGATGTTTTAAATAATATGAACCGGACCTTCAAGAGCCTTAAATAGTTTGTTTCTTGGATAATTTATTATTATCACGTGAACTGTGCTCACAGGGGGGAGATTATTTTGTGCGGCCAAGCGACCTCCTCAGAGTCTATTTTTCTACGTGTCCCTCGTCCTGACGTTTAGAAAGCAAAATTCTGTTCTCTCCATTCCTCCTTTGCAACGCTCCTGCTTTTCAGCAAGTGTAAACTAAAAATGTGCTTCGTGGGGGTCCACAAATTATATTTTTATACACAGAATTGTAAATTAGATTTTTTGAGAGATCAATACTTAACTGAATGACATTTCATTTTTGAAATAGTGTAAAATATGAAAATATATTATTTTAATTTAACTAGTTTCCAATGTAACAGCCGTCTCCTGTATTGTCTTCATGGTTTAATATTTGCTTTGTCATCACCATTTTGGCCACATTCTTGGAAATCAAGACAGTTACACACTCACACACACTTTTTTTTTTTTTTTTTGGACAAACTGGAAGAACTCTTGTTATTTTTAACGTCAAAGAATTTATTAGAAAATAATATTTTTTAAAAGCGCACACAGTGATGAGCCCACAAGGATGGAGCCCGTAGTTTGTACAGAGAAAAACAAAGGATGTTTTTGCATTAATACATTGAGAAATAACTGCTGTAAATTTACTAAAATGTATTTTTGAATATTTTGTAATAGTTTTATAGAAATAAAATGTGCCACGCACAGACTGGTTAGTATATAATGACTAAGAATTCCTGTTGCAGGCCTTTTTCTTTTCTTTTTTGGTTTCTTTGTTTGGGAAACCTGGTGCCCACAGGAGTTCCCAGTATTGTATTGAGATGTGTTGCTTATACTGTGAATTCAGATCACCTGAAGCAGGTAACCAGATCTGCTTGTTAATCGTCATCTCTGGAGAAACCTCAGCTCTGTTTGTATTTGTTGTGCGGAAGTCTGTCCACACCCCAAAGGTTGGGGATGCTATGCTGGGGGCCGGTCTGCCCCACCCCCACCCGTAACCAGCACAGCCTAACCTGTGCGCCTGGAGGAGGGGGCCCAGGGCAGTCACCCAGAACCTGCTCCTAGGGCTCCGCGTACTTGTTGGCGCACCTCGGGCCCTCTGCTAGGCTGCCACAGGTTGGGGTGCTGCGTCCCCTGGCCTTGCAGGGAGGAGGTCCCTAGCTGCTTTCTGAAGTCCTGGGGTGCCCTTTGCAGCAGGGTCCCCAGGGAGAGGCCAGCTGCTCTTCACTGAGCCCCCAGCGTCTGCAGCAGGCCCACTGCTGTGTGCACAGTGTCCCCTGACCTCCCTCCCCTTGTCACAGGCTGCCAGGTGTCCCCAAGTCCACGTTGTCTGTCTGCATGGTTGTTCAGCATGGACTTGTGTTCCGAGGGTACAGCTCTCCTCTAGTGGGCACCCCAGGGTCGGCACCCTATGTCAGCGGGGTCTGGGGGAGAAGTCCTCCCTGCTGTGTTGTCAACTCAGCCGAGGGAGCTCTGCCTTCGGCCATCACCCCAAGCGCTGTGGCTTCTGGAAGGCTCCTGCCATGCTCCGTGCTTTGGGCCTGAGTGTCTTAGCCAGCTGGGCTCTGCCGCGCTTGGCTGTGTGGGCTTGGGGCCCCGTGGCAGATGCAGCCTGTCTGGAGGTGGTCCAGGTTCAGGGTAGCAGAGCTGAACTTGACGCCTCCAGGCAGGCCTCCGGCCACCTGGGCGCAGGGTGAGAAGTTGCTACTGAGGTTGGGCCTGTGGCTCCTGGGGGCTGCTGTGCTGAGGGTCTGGTGCGGCGTGGCGTTTCCAGGAGGCCACGAGCAGATGGGTGGCACTGAGGACGGTCCGGCGCGCACGCTGGAGCTTGCGCTCTGCAGGCCTCCACAGCAGGCCCTCTGGGCAGGAGTGGTGCTTGGTTTGCTCTGTAAAGACTTGTCCTGGGTCTTCCAGGTGTTAGCAGGCTCAAGGTCTGCAGTCCCTGGGCAGTGTGGCAGTTTTCGTTCAGGTCTCGTGTTAAGTCGAGAGCAAACCAGAAGCCCCGGGTATGCCAAGAGCTCTGGCTGGGTTGACCCGCCTGACTATTAGTGGTGCAGCCCAATTGGTCCAAGAGAGGAGTCGGGCACTGGCCTGGCCAGAAGGTCCCATGCCAGTGGCAGAGTCCTAGCACCCACGCTCAGGCAGCGGCCCGGGCAGCACCCCCTCCTGGCCCGGCATGGTGGCGGCAACCTTGCCCTGCTGCCTTCCAGGGTCCTTTTAGGATCCTTTCCCAGCTCTGTATTGAGAATTCTCTTTTTCACGGGCAACAAAAGGAAGCCACCTCGTAGAGAAATTAAGCACAGGGCATCGAGAAGGTGCAGCCCACTCCCACCGCACGAGGCGCCCACCTCTCCATCTTCGGGGTCAGCAGTGTTGAGGGTCTGTGCAAAGTGTGCCATGGCGTTGCTGCCGCCGTCCCTCATGAGGAAATGCGTATCCCCTCCTGTCAAAAACGCGTATCAGAATGTACTTGAAACTGTTATCTCTGTGCTCTATTGTTTGAAGAATTAAAGAAGTTACAGAGACTTTCTGCGATGTCTGTTCTTTGGCAGAATTCCTGTCCCATCCTGTCATCTGCGACTCTCGTTTTCTTCCATTGAGGCTGTGCTGAAAGTGTGAAAGAATAAATCTCATTGAGAGCCAAGACTTCGAATCCCTCAATGGGTGGGTCTGGTCGGGCTGTAGGAAGTTTTGCTTATGCCACAAAGCACATGACTCATACATCTGACCGAGCTCCCAGCACTGGGGGCAGGCAGCCTTGTCCTCTCCTGGTTGCGTCTCTTTGCTGTCAGCATCACACCCACATGGGGAATATTCCACAAACATGCAAAGAATTCCAGTCGGTTGCAAGATTTGGCAAGAAAGCAACAAAGCGCCTGCCAGTGAGCCAGCTCCAGAGCTGGAGTCTGGGGCCGGCTCTTCGTCAGCGTTCTGCACTCTCTGATGATGCAGAAAAGCAGTCGGTCCATCCTTCCGGAAGAACAGTCCACTCACAGGAGTGGAGAGGCCCAGGGACGTGGCTTTCCTATGACTTCTTAGGAAGAAATCGCAGAGCAGTCCATGAGCCCTGGTTTTCCTGGGCACCCTCTGGGTGTGTGTTCTGGGACAGGGGTCTGCAAACAAACCATGGCCCCCGGGACAAACCCGGCCCTCGGCCTGTTTTTATACAGCCCACAACTGAGATTGGGTCTTACGTTTTGAGATGGTTGAAAACAAAAAAATCTAAAGAAGAATAATATTTCATGACAGGTGCAAATTATATGAAATTCGAAATTCAGTGCCCATCAATATCATTCCATTGGAGCCCCCCGCTCACTCCTTCACGTGCTGTCCGGGGGGGCTTCACTTCACCATGCAGGGTTGAGTAGCTGGCATCAGGGACCACATGGCCGGAAGAGCCTGAAATGTTTACTCTCTGGGTCTTTACAGAAGACGTTCGTTAATCCAGCTCTAGGATCTCCCACAGAAACCAAGCCCGACTGTGGGGCCGGGGCCCGGGCCGGAACCTAGTGGTGTGGACACCATCAGAGCAGGTTTTCCTATTAGAATTCAAAGCGTCATGCCCTCCATCCTGCTCCTTACTGAGAACCACAGGGGCTCCGGAAGGTAACAGACGGAGGAAGAGCCGGTTGGCAGCCCCTCCACCTGGTGCTGTAACAGGCAGACCCTAACGCTTAATCAGGTGTGAGCTAAACTGGAGCAGACAGCCTGTGAGGTGGGAACCAGCCTGGGCGGGAAGTAGTTAGAGGAGGCCGTCCACGTCTGTCCTCCCGGCCCTGTCAGCATCTCCCCTCAGGGAGGGCACAGGAAGTCTGGATGTGGAGATCCCCTGATTTTCTCTTATTTGCTGAGCTTGATTTACCAAATTAAGAAGAAAGTAGTCACTCACATTTACTTTACGAACAAGCTCTAGGGCCTTCGAGTAGCAGACGTGGAAACTGGCGGGGATGACTGCGTTTTCAATGGGTAACTTTGGTTTCTAGGATGAAGGCAGCTGTGTTCCCAGAAGCGGGAAACTGGTTTAAATAAGAGGGTCAGGAAATCTGAAAACTGGAGACAAATTGGAAGAAATATTGTGCCAAAAATCCAAGGAAAAAATTCCCCAGTATAGCAGAACTCGGTTCCCGGACGGACAGAATCCTCTGTACCCCAGGGGCAGGCCCACGTGTCTGCTTCCAGGAGAAACTGACGCTTCCCGCCGTACGCCAGGCTGTCCCAGTAGGGAAATCCCTTCTCCAGGCCCCCTGCAGAGCCCTGCACCATAGAGGCGGCAAGGCAAACCCAAGGCCTTTGAAAGGAGCCCTTGCCCAAGGGTCCCTGTGTCTGTCGTCCTACGGGTCTGTGTCATCAGAATCCCGGCTGAAACCCTCCAGCCACACTGTACCCACCTCCCTAGCTCAGTGCTGGACCGCCCATCAGGCAGGCCACTCGTGGGCCCCGCGCAGCAGAAGCCTGGGCTAGCAGTGGGCATGGGAGGGGCCCAGGATCTGATACTGCTGTTTCCAACAGAGCAGGACTGTCAGCATCCACAGGGAACGCCAAGGCAGAGGCGGACCTGCCCCTTACCCACGACTGCTGGTGGTGGTGCTAGTGCCTCTGATTCTTATTTTGTGATACATATAGGAGGCACAGCCATCTTTCCCAAGCCTGGGGTTCGCAGGCTCTGAAAGGAGCCTTGGCCCAGCTCCCTGCTCCCCATGTCCCAAAGGTTCCCACACAGGACGTCCTCCTGGGGCTGTCTCCCTTGGGGATGCCACCATCCTCCACATCTGTGTGCGCGTTCTCGCTCGCCCAGCTTCGGGTTCCCGCTGAGAGAGCAGCAGGCCCCACCTCTGCCTTCCAGGCCCTCCAGCGGTCCACAAGGCGGGTGGGGAGACACGAGCAGGAGCAGGAGGCTTCGGCACCAACAGGGACTATGGCCGCCCCTCCCGAGGGTGCAGGCCATTCTCCGAGGCCCCCGGGAGAAGCGGATGCTGAGCCACTGCTGTCCCCTCAGCGCTGACCCTGGCGTAACGGGCGCTGGGAGCAGAGGGTGGGCTGGGGGGACGTGCAGCTGCCGCTCGGGAGGCGCCTGCCTTCCTCAGCCTCCTCGGCTCCTCGCAGGAAGGGTTCCTGGTGATTCAGCATCACCTCAGGGCAGCCGGGCGGGAGGAGCAACTCCCCTGAGTGGAGTCTGAGCGCCCTCTGGTGGTGGCGTTGGGAGAAGGACGGAGCCTGGACCCGCATGTCCCCAGACCTCATGAGACCACCAGCAGGCAGCCAATCAAAACACATGCCAAGGCACCTTCAGAAAGAGGGCTGGGAGGGAGGGTGAGCCCCAGAGAGAGTATGGAGGGGAGGGGAGGGCCACCGTCAGAGTGGGCAGTGCCAGCCGGTCCTGTGCGGTCCGGCGGACAGCGCCGGCCCCAGCCTGGTCCTCCCCACCCTCGGCAGCCCCATGGCAGCCACGGCAGCCGACCCCAGTGGACCAGGCCTGGGTCGGTGTTCTAAAGGATAACTTTATTCTTAGATACCTACCTCAGATACTCTTTATTCTTAGGTCAAAAAAGGATGACAGTGTTGGGAAAATTGAAGCCTAGAAACGTGGAATTAGGCGGAGGGTGTGAATGTTCCACTG
Source organism: Equus quagga (assembly GCF_021613505.1). Taxonomy (NCBI): domain Eukaryota; kingdom Metazoa; phylum Chordata; class Mammalia; order Perissodactyla; family Equidae; genus Equus; species Equus quagga. Next base: position 130,095,079 of record NC_060274.1, on the reverse strand, counting down.
GATGGCTGGGCGACGTTTCATTCCTTCTCTTTCCCTTCCCTGAGGTCGAGGTCCCAGGGCTGGCAGGCCCTGCAGAGGGAGGGCCATCTGGGGCCTGTGTCCAGGCCTGACCGCAGCTGTGTGTCCAGAGCTGAGGGGTGAGACTCAGCACACCCTCCTCCCAGGGCCTTGGGGCGGCCGCGTCTGGAAGGAGCGGTTGCTGGACTTGTGGACCCTCACTGCCGCGTGGCCAGGGGTGGGCCGCCTAGCTTCCCGGCCTGGAATCAACTCCTCACGCCTCAGGGTGAGCAGATGACCTGTGAGAAGGTTCACAGAAAAGACAGGGCCACATACGTGGACAGTGGTGCTGGTGGCCTCTCTGAGAAGCCCCGGAGAATTCTAGCCGCGTGTGACTTCTTCATGGACCCCACAGCCTCATCCAGAGGGAGCTTGGGCCTGCAGACCATGGTGGCTCCAGCATCAGCCAGGCCTTGGATTCAAGGTGAGGCCTTTAGCATCGCCGGGCCTCCATCCCCTCACGAGGCACCCAGAGGTCCCTTAAAGCTCAGAAATCCTCCTGCTCTACAGCCGCTCGCCCCACACCCCTTACTCGGTCCTCACCTGGATCCTGGGAGACTCAAAGAAGTCCGTCTACATGCAGAGGAGAAAGAGGATGCACACACTGAAAATTCTAGAGATGAAGCACTTTGATTCTCTGTGAACCAGTCTTTGGGGTCGGCCCCAGTGGAGTTGCTAATGTCAGGCACGACAGATGTCAGACATCAGCGGCCACGTGAGCGCCTGCAGCCCAGCCCTGGGGCAGAGCAGGTTGGGAGACAGGGTCACAACAGCAACAGTGACAAAGTGCAAAGAACTCTTCCTTCTGGAGTGTCTGGCCCAGAGGAGCTGGACCTGCCCTGGACCGCGGGTGCTCACCAAGACGGAGAAGGCGGCACTGCCCCGCCATGTGCCGTGTCCTCACCAGCCACGCCGGGGCCAGAGACTCTCAGGGAAGGGCCCCTTTCCTGACAGCCAGGCGCACGGGGGCTCCAGGGTAGCCATGGGGAGGGCCCGGGGTGGGGATCGAGGGGAGACCCTCCGCCTGTCCATGGCCTCCACCAGGCAGCAAGCGCTGTCTCGCCGGCTGCCAGAGTGGAGCCAGGAGCCACTTGGAGGCAGAGCCGAGGCCTCGGCAGCTCTCGAGCGGCCCCTGGAGCATCCTTCACACCCTCCTCATGTGTAAGGAAGCAGTTTGGGAAGTCAACATCCGACAGACCGAGGCTGGTCAAACGTCCAGAGCACGCTGGAGTTCGCTGCCCTCTGAGTCCTGGCCCACCCTCGTAGGGGCGGCCATGGGCACCTTCAAGCCCACGTGCATTCCTGTCACAAAGCCGCTTTGTAAGACCATTCCCCTCCCCGCTGGAGCACACTGAGATTTGCGTCCTCTGCACTCAGATCAGGCAACTAATTGACTTCCCGGCCAGCCCCTGGGCTGTCGGACCAGCTTTAAAATCACTGCTCTGCATCCACCCGGGGGGCCACCGAGCAGGGAGGGCGCCTCCTCCAGGTGGCACCAAGGAATGCACCACTCTCCTCTCGGGGCAGACAGGAGGCAGAAGGACAGGGACCCCCTGTGGCCTCTCGCCCCACTCCCGCGCCAGGTAAAGCCCCCCCTGTGCGTGTCCCCAGGGGCAGGCACGGAGCCACCTCAAGACCCTTCCCTGCCCATTCCTGGCCCCAGCTCCCCTCCCTCCCCAGCACGAGGCTGGGGCTACAGGAGGCAGGAAGGGAGGGGAGTCGGGGAAAGGTGAGTACCAGGGGCGAGAAAGAAGGGGGAAACTGAGGCAGGCACAGGCGCCCCCAAGTGGACGTGAGCAGTGCTGCCCAGGGCAGGCGCCTCAGCACAGAAGCTGTCCTTGCCATCAGTTCACCACCACGTCACCAAAGTGAAAAGTCAAAGGGAACCAACGCCAAGGCCCCATCCACAGCGTCGGGGGCAGAAGCAGGCTGGGCACCCCGAGGGGGCCCGGGGACCACCGAGCCGAGGTGGAGCTGGGGTCGTCCACACCCAACACGGGGTGGGGTTTGGGGGACTTTATAGACAGACAGATTTGTTCTAGTCTCTCTATCGTCCCGGTTCAACACAAGGAGCACCCGTCCGTCGCTGGAGGGAGCGAACTTGTTGATTTCGCGGTCAGCTGGCCCTCCCGCCCTCTCCCGCCACTGGGCCCCCACACCTGCACGAGGCGGGCACCGCTGCCGGCTCACCACAGCCAGGCCCTGTTTCATCTCCGCCAGGTCGGTCGCTTGACACACCCAGTGCAACCCCCGCCAGGGCCCCCTTGGGCCGGACCCCGGCCACGGCCCCCAGCGACTCCCCAGCCCCAGGCTGGGCTATTTATAGGCAGTGCTCATGTGGGACCTGAAGACTAGGTGTTCAGTCAAAAAAGAGCCTTTTTAGGTCAGGGAGATGAGTTTAAAAATACCTGTGTCTGCGGCGAGTGTGCAGGAGGAGGGGCACAGCCCGCTGTCTGGAGCAGGGGGCCTCTGACGCTGGGCCTGGCTCCCGGGCCCCGAGTCCCCCCGGCTGGCCCTGGCTTTCTTGGAGGTTCCAGTTCCTGGGCCTGGGGAGATCTGCCCACCGGCCCCACCTGTCCCTCCTGCCCCCGTGACCTCTGGCCCCCATGGTCGCTGCAGCCCCCAGAACCTCTGACCCCCATGGTCACCTCAGCCCCTGTGGGCCAGTGGAGCCTAGGGCAGACTGGGGAGAGCAGGGCTCCCTCTGTCTCCCCCTCGCCACAGGAAGGCCTGGAACATGCAGGTCCCTGCACAGGTCTCCAGATACAGTGTCTGAGGGTGCAGCTGTGTGTGTGCCTGAGTGTGAAAATGTGAGCATGTGTTAGTGTGCAAGTGCGTGAGTGTGTGTGAGTGAGTGGGCATGAGTGTGGGTCTATGTGGAGTGAGTATATGCAAGTATGTAAGTGTGCGTATGCGCCAGCGTGTGTCTGGCGGCCGTGTGAGTGGAAGGGTGGGGAGCAGGAGGAAGGGCCGTCGGATCTGCGTCCAGGGTTCTCTCTCTTGCCTGGGCCTCGTGGGGAGGATGGGCCTTGCATGGGGCTGTCACAAGCATCTGACCACGCCTCATTTCAATGCTGCCCCAACGCCGTGAGCCGGAGATCCAGCTGCCTTTCTTCCTGCAACGAGAGCCAAGGGCAACTGGAAATACTAGGCCCTGGGGAATAAAACACTTAGGTCACGTATTAGACACCACACCCTTCTCTGAGAAAAGGTTTGAGGGGAATGGAATAGAGGGGCGACCGCTCCTGGGACCCGCGGTGGACCAGGGATGGTAGGGAGAGGCAGGCAGCAGGGTGCTGACCTCTTCCTGCCCCAGGCAGCCGGGCCCACGTGCTCCTCCAGGTGCCAACAGCTGAGGGGCGCAGGGTCACCATCGCTCCCCACCCTGGTGAGAGTTGGAGAAAACGGGGCATGGAGAGAAATGGCACCTTGGGTTCTCAGTTTGGCTGGGATTTTGGTTTTGGTTGGTCAATAGGTATCTGTTAAGAACTTATAAGCCTCTTCTAGGCGCTAAGGAGAATCAAAGAATTCATGCGGTCTTCCTTCCAGTTTCTGAGCATGACATGGAAAACCCCCATTATTACACCCGAAACGATTAGACAGTGATTTCTCTTTCCTTCCAGCCACTCTCCTCCTCCTCCCATTTTTATCATCAACCAGTGACAGCAGTTCTGAACGAGGCTTTACTTCCACAGCGCTGATATTGGTCCCCCACGTTACAGATGACGAAACGGAACGGTGAGAAAGTAAACGGTTTCTCCAAGATGGCACAGCGAAGGGAGGGAGCCCGGATCCGAACCCTCCTCCTTGGAGCTCACAGCTTGTTTGTCTCACTAACCTATCCCCTGGGAGGCAGAAAGCAGAAGATGTGTCCCACCCCTGCGTGCAACTCACCCGCTGTCGCTGTCCCCAGGGCCCCTCGCCCGGGCTCACTGCAGCCGACTGCAGCCCGAGCCCGGCCACCTGGTCTTTCTCCCGAACTGGAAAGTCCACCCTCTTCTTCCCACCCCCTTAAATCCAGACAGACACCGCTCTGAGGACCAGCCCTGAGTTCTTTTAGGATAAACGGTGGGAGAAGGAAGAGGAGGGAAGTTTTTAAAGCACAGTACTGTTTACAGGCGGCGCGGTTTTTCTCCCGCATGGTGGTTAGATGGGAGTGGAAATTAATTTAACCTTTTTTTTTTTTTCACAATTTGGCAATAAGTTATCAAAGCCTTGGAATTTTATGTATCTACTGACTCAGATTCCACTTTATTAGCCTTTATCCCATGGAAATGACCACGGGTTTGCATGTGCTGTGGCTGCTACAGTGCTGTTATAATCGTGCGAATTCGGGCAGCAGCCTCAATGTCCGAGAGTAAGGAATTAACCAAGGAAATCAGGCTGCGTCGTCCGGCAGATTTCTGTTCAGGTATGTGAGACGACAGTGAGGAACAGTCAGCCGCATGAGAAGATACTTACAACACGCCGTGTGGGGAGAATGGCTGGCATCCAAGCACTGTGTGCCGTTTGAGCCCATTCGTGTGTGTGTGTGTGTGCGTGTGTGTACATGTACGTATATTCTTAGAGGAGAGTCTGGCGGCACACACTGGATTCTTCACAAGGGCTGTCTCCGGGTGGCGGAGTTACAAGTGCTCTCACATTCTTCCTCCTGCTGATCTATATTTTCCACATTTGTCTCAACGACAATTTAGTATTTTTAAAGCAAAAATAAAATATTTTAACTTGAAAATGTTTAAGAAATTTTTTGGTCTGTTTTGTTTTATTTCCCCTCCAAATCCGTCCCAGTGGCACATCTTCCCAGGCTCAAAGCCAGTGCCCAAAGGTGTCCCAGATCCTCTCACTGGTGGGAAAGCGTGTGCTCTGTTCCACGCGGACCCCACAGGGCGACAGGAGCCCAAGGCTGGGCTCTGGTCTCAGGTCCGCACAGACCAGCGGCGTCCTGAACGAGCCGTGGCCGCTCATCAGGCCCAGGGGCCCACGTGTGAAAAGAGGGGTCGGACTGATTCTCCCCAAACTGAGGTCCCACTGGCTCTGATGTCCTCTGCCTGTCCCATCCGTGCCATCAAGGTGGCCCTGCGTCCCAGGGCTCTGACCTCAGTGCCCGTGCTGGAGCAGTGCCACACGGCAGGCATTTCAAAAGTCCTGAGGTGAGGGGGCTGGCCCCGTGGCCGAGTGGTTAAGTTCGCACGCTCCGCTGCAGGCGGCCCAGTGTTTCGTTGGTTCGAATCCTGGGCGCGGACATGGCACTGCTCATCAGACCACGCTGAGGCAGCGTCCCACATGCCACAACTAGAGGGACCCACAACGAAGAATATACAACTATGTACGGGGGGCTTTGGGGAGAAAAAGGAAAAAATAAAATCTTTAAAAAAAAAAAGAAAAAAAAAAAAGTCCTGAGGTGAGGGGTGTGTGGATGAAGGAGCACAGTGCAGCATCTCAGGGGAGCCCCGCGGCTCCTGTCCTCCGATGCAGCCGCCGCCCAGGCCCGTCCCCTGGTGGCGGGCGCCACCTGCTGGGGCGTTTGGACCCCGGCTGTCGGGCGCTGGCCTCTGGCTGCTCAGGAACAGGCACAGAGACAGGCAGGGCCACGCAATCTTCTGACAAAGAGGGGACCCCGGCCGCATGCCGCCTCCGCGGTGACCACCCTGGGTTCGCTGCTGTGGGGAAGAGAGAGAGACCCCTGCCCCAGATGAGCTCGACAAAGGAGCAATCCCCCCAAAGCGGAAAGACTCCCAGAAAAGATGGAAGGCAGAAGGATCAGCCCCGGAGACGTCAGACAGGAGCCAGTGTGTGCGGGGCAGCAGTCTCTGGAGTCCCCAGTTAGTGTAATTTTATATTTTCGACAAAAAGGGGGCATTTTCAAAGCATGGAACTCACTATGAGTTGCTTTTGTGCCTTCACAAGACTCTTCATGGCAGTGATGCCACATCGGCAGCAACAGCCCACGCCCAGGCTCAGGTGGGGCCGCCGTCGCCTGCCGTGCAGCAGATCGAGAGCGGCAGCAGGAGCGCATGGAACAGCCAGGGCCCCTGGCGACCACGCCACACACTGCAAGCACAGCGCCCACCGCGGGATCCGTGCCGGCCGCTTCACAAGGAGAGCAAGGCCTGGCCCTGCCCCAAGAGGCCTGTGGGGAGCAGACGACAGCACACCCGCCCACCAGGCAGCCCCCGCCACCGGCTGGGAGAATGTTCCGGACAGTGAGAGGCAGCGCGGAGGAAGACAAGGTGTCACGCTGGCCACAACTGACAGACACAGAGAGGCAGGGCTGACGGTGAGTGACAGCCTGGTCTGCCCACCTGGAGGATCACGTAGGGATGGTGAGGGCGGGAGACAGAATTCACCTCAAGTTTCCTCCCGGTTTTGAGCTCTCCTGTTCTCTCTGCCGAGGGGAGGGTGGGCCCTGAGTGGCCTCGGAGGCTGCTCTCAAGACCCCAGGTCCCCAGATGCAGGCCTGTGGGCCACAGTGCTGGGTGTCCCTCCACGACTAGGAAGATCTAACGTGGGCATCTCCCTGGCCCCCGACACAGGAGTGTCACAGGCACACGGGGACATGCTGGGGGGCCTTTCTTCACCCCCGCAGAGAGCCAGGCAGAGAACTCTGACAACGTGCCATGACCTCTGCAGCCCTTCCAGCCTCGCAGTCTGCTTTAGGTACCAACCCTTTCTCGCCTGTAAATTGGAGGAACCCATCGTCTCACACCTAAGATGCTTCCCAAGCCGTCCTTCTGGAAGGTTCTGGCTTATCTCAGCAGATAACTCCTGCCACCACAGTCTGCAAATACTCTCTGCTTGGCTCTGAGTCCCAGATAAAACTGTGCCTCTAACCAACAGCGGTGGCCAGCGGGAATAGACACTGTCCTGCATCATGCTGGGGGCGAGGTTGGTTCGACCAAGTGACCATCTGGGACAGTTGTAGAGAAAACGCATTGAAACAGAAAATATGCAAACCCTGGACTCGGCAAGTCAGGCGCCAGGAGTCCCTTCAAGACTAGAAAAGAAGGTTTATGGCCGCGTGGCGTATATCTACAAACTGGACATAATCGAAACGTCCACTAACCTGGATTTGGTTAATTATCGGTTAGTTAAGTCCCGTGGGACGCTTTGCAGCAATTGAGAACGAGAGTCTAGGCCTGTGCTTGTTCACACGCAGCGACCATGTCCCACTGAGGGGAGGGGCCCACGGCAGCACAGCCTCACTGGCACGGTGCCCTGTGTACACGTGCTATTGCATCGAATCATGAAATTCCTGCTATTCTTCCATTTCTCGTGTACAGAAACGGAAATTTCCTGTGCTTCCACCTGGTATATGCATAGAAACCTATCGGAGTGAATGCCATTAAAACACTCCTCACAGCAGTGTGACTTCAGGCGACTTTTACTCTCCTCGTCCAGCAGACAAGTTCAGGTACAGCCTTTTGACTCAGCCAGACCTGGGGACCCAACACGGACTCCAGCCACCTCCTAGCACTGTGAGCCTGTGAATTAGCCCACTCTCTGAGACCCCAGCATCTCCCCTCAAAAAGGGCACAGTGATGGCTCATGACGTGCAGGGCTGCTGCACATTAAGCCTGTGAGTAGTACATGTATGGTGTTAGCGATATAACCGGCCTCACACGGGCCCGGCACTTGCAGGTGCCCAGTATACGGCAGCGGTTACATCTTTTATCCAACCAAAGACGCCTGACTCCCAGCGGGAGGTACCAGTGGACGTGTCCAGACAGCATGCTCCTTCCTCAGATGGTCCTCAGATGGCTGTCCACTGATCCATCGGGGCACTGCTATCATCCGATGGGCCCCCAAGAATAACGACGACATTTACGCAACTGTGTCATGAGGGCTTCCTGCCTGGCGGTGACTGTCAGATGCACCCCATCTCAGAGATGCTGAGGATGAAAAAACCGGAATCTCTTAGAACCACTGCGATACAATACATTGTAGACATCTTTTCTAGAGAACTTTACATTTGTTTTATGAAGAACCAGCATCATAATGCCATATTTTATAAAATCAATATGGAGACATTTATACACATATATTAAAAATATATGTGTATTTTTTACCCAAAGCCTGGGGCTTGCAGGGTGACACACTGGGCCAAGTCGCCATGAAATCCAGGAGAGGGATGTGGAGGGTGAGGAAGTCACAGACATCCACGTGTGACCGGAAGGCCCTCCTCCCTCCAGGCTTCCCCTCTGAGCCCCGGGCAGCGGCTACTCTCCACCCCAGCTTTTGCTTGGGCATCAGCCTCATGCCCATTGGTTTCTGGACCCGTCCATCTATTTGTCTTCCCCGGGGCAGACGCAGCACCCAGGCTGCGTCCCCTCTGCCCAGGCCACGCTCTCCTGCGGTCACGCATGCCCATCCACACTGCGGTCAAGGGGGTCCCAGCGCATGTTGGCTCCCCAAGAGCCCTTGATGCCTGAATCCCGAGGAGCCCCTGCAGCTGGCCACTCCCCTTCAAGACGTTTACGGTTTCTCCTCCAACGGCAGGGTCTCCTCACCAACGCTCAGCCCCTGCCAGCAGACCGAACACAAGAGCCCTCCTCAGTGAGACAGTGAAGCCGGGGACACAAGGCTCCCAGTACCCGTCCTCCCCCATGGACTTAAGGATGGAGTCTGCAGTCTTCACGGCCCCATGTGCAGGCGAGGGAGGGGCTCAGGCCCACCATGCAGGAGCAGACGGCTCCTTGGGCAGCTCCCCTGACTCACCCACTGCACTGAGCACCTTCAGGGAGAGGAGCACAGCTGTGGCCCCCTGAAGACAGCGGGAAAGGCCACCGGAAAAATGTCCTTCCCTCCCAGAGCTTGCTCGCTTAGAGAGGGAAGGGAGACGAGTGATCAACAAAATAAATAAAATGCAACGTTAGCCCGTGATGAATTCTACGGAGATCAAAGAAACAACGGGATGGGACTTCTGCTTCCACCCGTGACAGTGAGCGTGACACAGTCGGTTCTCCTACGGCAACAGGCGCCCAATAGGACGAAATGCATGAGGCGTCTCTCCCAGACACGGATGGCGGGCGGCCCAGGGCTCCGGTCACACGCGGTCGGTTCGGTCCGTCAGCTCTGGATCACCCAGGCGTTCTGCCTGGAGGAACTTTCCGGACCTCAGCACAGGGAGGTGGAGCCGGAGAGGGGCACGGCAGTGCTGTGGAGCTGAGGAGGCGGGGTCAGAGCTGAGACAGCTGGAGTTCGTGGGGCAGGGTCCTGGAGAGGACAAGCCCCAGAGGAGGAACTCCGGACACTCACAGGGTGGCTGGAGTTCTTGGCTTTCTGCTAAGCGGCACGCATCCAGGGCCTGTCGCTGTGGGGCCCGGCAGAGGAACCGGGAGCTGCACAGGCTGGAGGGGCCTCAGTGGGGAAGGAGGAGTTCTGACCGGACACTTCCCCGAACATCCTGGACCATCAACCAAGATCCCAGCCTCAAGGTCTCCGGGGAAGGGCCAGCCTAGATCCAGCCAAACCAAGCTGAGAACGAAGTCTCAAAAGGGTCAAGCTAACCCTCCGTTACATCAGCTGCCTTCCAGAACAAAAATGAACGCTCTTTAAAACAGGACAATGAAAGCCAGACTCCCAAAATGACGCATCCAAAACATCTAAATACCGCCCAAAATGACTGGGCATTCTAAAAAGAAGAAACCAGGATAAAAACTCCCAGGAGGAAAGCACAGTGGTAGAAGGAGAGAGAAAATGAGAGTCGCGAGGGGGTGGGGGCTATTTATCGAAGGTGATGTGAGGAATCCCTCTCATGAGGCGACATTGCACCAAAGGCCAGAGAGCACAGGGGGAGTCAGCCACGGAGACCCCCAGGGGAATGGCGTTCTGAGATGACAACACGGCAGGTGGGAGCCTGCTCAGCTTATGCAAGGAACGGCAGGGAGGGGAGTGTGGCTGGAGCAGGTGGACGTAAGGGACAGCAGCCTGAGCTGAGGTTAGAGTGATGGGGGCAGTGACCCAAGGCCTCGAAGGCTGTCGTGGGGATTTTGTTTTAATCTGATCAAGACGAGAAGCGTTCCCAACAGGGGAGTGATGCAACCCAACACACACTTTAAAAATTCTGCAGGCTGATGTTTGGTAATGGACAGCAGGAGGTAAAGGTGGACGCAGGGAAACCAGTCAGGAGACCAATTCAGCCATCCAGGTGAGAGGTGGGGTGGCATCGCTGGGGTGGCGGCCGTGGAACCGGGAGAAGGGGTGAGACTCGAGATACACCTGGAAGACAGGGATTGCTGGGTGTCTAGGTGCGGTGTGTTAGAGCAGAGGAGGCAGAGACAACTCCAGAGTTTGGGGCCTGAGCATCCTTAAGAAAGGAGCCGCCATTTACTGAGAGGAGGGAGAGGACGGCAGAGCAGATTTTGAAGGAAAGATCAAGAGTTCAGCTGTATTAAGTTTGAGATGCCTACTAAATATCCAAGCAGAAGCCAAGGTTCGGGTGTGGAGTTCAGGGGAAAGGCTATGGCAGGATTGGGTGTGGGGAGGCAGGGGCCTCTTGCTGATCTTTAGTGGCCTGAGGTCATGGAGGAATGAGCATGGGCCGAGAAAGGAAGTGGTCCAAGGGCTCTGACCTTTAGGGGGCGTGAAAATGAGGAGGACTCAACCTGGAGACCAAGAAGATAAGAGGGTGTCCTAGAGGCTGTGGGAAGAAGTCAACTGCTTTACATATGCTCATAGATCGAGCTGAGCCCTCGGGGTTGACCTCTGAATCTGGTAACATGGGGGCCATTAGTATTCTTGGCAAAAGAAGTTTGGGGGGAAATGTTGGGGTCAAAATTCAGACCGGTGTGGATTTGAGAGAGAATTTAAAAACGAGAAAATGGAGCCAACAAGAAAAGACAACTCTGAGTTTTGCAAAAAGGGGGAAAGAATCATACGTTAGTAGCTGAAAGTGGTTTCGAGGCCAGGGAGGGTTTCTTCACTGGGGGACGTTATTGCGTGTTTGCAGATGGGAACGGTCCAGTATAGAAGAAAAACTCAGGAGCCAGAAGAGATATTTGCACATACAAACAAGGTCATTCAACAGGTGGGAGGAAGTGGTCTGCAGTACGGAGGGGGCCTGGCCTCCGACAGGAGCAAGGATGCTCACCTGTTGCAGCAGCGGGACGGGTGGGCCGCGTGGATGCACCCGGAGGCGGGCTGGGAGATTCGGTGGAGAGGGGATGTGGAAGTTGTCTTCTGAGTGCTTCTGTTTTAGAAATGAAATGCGAGGCAACGCATCATCTCGGAAAGAGTAGGGGAGGAGGTTGCTGACTGTGAAGAGAGGAGGAGATGCTCGGGACCCAGTGACCGTGAGCGGAGGAGGAGACACGGTGGGATTTCCCGGCAGCCCTCAGGGCTCATTTTGGAGGCCTGTGGTCTTGGAGTCAAACAGAACAGGCAGCCTGGTTCCCTGTTTTTCCAGCCGTGGCCCACAGCTGGAATGCAAGGCTAGAGAAACGGAGGACTGGGGTTTTGATGAATAAGCACCAACGTGGGGAGGAAAAAAGCAAGGCATCCGGGAGTGCTCCAGGCATGGTTACCAATGACAGCGAGGAAATCTGGGGGACATAAGGGGTGAGAAGCAGTCAAAGGACCAGTGGAGATCCTGGAGGCGGGGAGCAATTGCTGGCTTTGGGGCAAGACTTGGAGTCCTAGGCGGTGCCCACCTCGGAGACGCTCAGGCCAAGGGTGGTGTTTCCTGGGATGACAAGGTTCCAGATAAGGCGTGGCAGTGAGCAGCTGAGGGGGAGAGGAAGTCAAGGGACAGAGGATCTCTATCTCAGAAAAATCCTGCTGTGGAAATGACATTTACTGAGAATAATGACAAAAGTAATGGTGGAGAGAAAAGAAAGTAAGGTAGGTCAGCCAACTATGAGGGCATGAACCTCTGGGAAGGCTTGACCCTTGGGGAGGGTGTCACCCTTGGAGAGGGCAGTGACCATGAGTAAGACAGTGACCCCCAGTGGATGACAGCCATGGGTGGGTTGGGTGGTAGTCTTACCTCGGGGTCTTCCAGGATCTGGGGTCTCCAGCACTAGCCCTGAGGAGGAAGGAGGGCCTCCCTCACCCCAGACCCGGAGGAACGCTGGGCAGGAAGGCTGAGGGGAGGGAAGGGGAGATGGACGGTGTGGGGAGGGCTGCCGAGGGCAGTGAGAAGGGCCCTGAGGATGCAGGGTGGGCCGGGCCGGGCCGGGCCGGGCGTGAAGCCCAGCCTCTGGGCTGGGATCAGGGGGCCGTTTGGGGCCGTGGTTCACTCCATCCTGACCACGTGACCGCAGGGAGAGCCTGCACCCTGGACACCTGCCCCATTGGGGGCTTCATGGCCCCACAAGGCCCAGACCCTCCAGGGCAGTGGGGGCGCAGGGGCACCTCCAGGGCGCTCTCGGGTGGGGATGCTCTGGCGCCAGGCTGCAGGGCCAGAGGCCCCCATCCGCGTGTCGGGTAGCCTCGCGTCCACCCCCCTCCCTCCACCCCCTCCCCCACCATCCGCAGCATTCACTGGAGGACCCCCCCATCCCAGGCCTGGAGCCAGAGCTTGAGGGATGCAGCAGGGGGCATGGGGGACGCTGCAGGGCTCCAGCCCGGGAGGCTGTGAGGGGCTGAGGGGGCCCAGGTGCCCGCAGGGCCTGTGCCCGCACCCAGAGCCCGTCTTGCCCCTCATCTGTCCCCATGCTGAGGTGGGGGGGACTTTCACCCAAAGCTCTGCTCCGGGGACCCCTGGACGGAAGCCTAGCCCGACCCCAGGCCTGCCCAGAGGCCATAGGACGCAGGTGCTGGGCCCGACTTCTGTGCCCCCAGGATGTCTGTCGCTCTCCCTCCTGCTCCTGGTCCCCAGCCCTGTTGACCCTCCCCAGCCCGACTGTCCCCAGCCCTGTCACCACCCCCAGCTCCATCACTGTCCCCAGCCCCGTCACCACCCC
>NC_060274.1:130043585-130082110 GCF_021613505.1 Equus quagga | reverse complement strand
CTCCATCACTGTCCCCAGCCCCGTCACCACCCCCAGCTCCATCACTGCCCCCAGCCCCGTCACCACCCCCAGCTCCATCACTGCCCCCAGCCCCGTCACCAGACACTCTCCTTCCACCTGACTGTGGGGTGTCTAAGGTGCCTGCGGCTGTGCTCCTGTTTGCCTTCATCACCAGGCACGTTTGGACGCATCATGCGCACGGTCAGTATCTCGACACGACTTGCACTTTCCTTGAATTGAGTCCCCTTCCTCTAAGTCTATCAGTAGGTCACACAGCCCAGTGAAAGCTGGCTGGGGTCCCTGGTCTCTAATCCAGCCGCCCAGGCCCCAAAGGCCAGCGCTCCAGCCGCTGGCTGCTCTCCGGGGTCTCAGTGGTGGGGCCCCAGCCAGAACGGGGCTGAAGTAACCCATGAGGCGGCACAAGCTCAGCTCAGGATCTACCTTCCTATTTGGATCCAACAGACTACAGAAAGAGACCTCTGCCCCTCAATGTCATCCACAGGCAACACCAACACGTGGCAAGGAAGCATTATTTGAGGCATGAAGCCGGAAAGCCGCTGTGCCCGGCCGTTCTCTGAACCCAGCACCTGTGGGCTGCCCCTCAGGCTGCACAGCACGTTGCTTTCTGTGCTTTCTCAGAGCCACAATTTGTAAGCACCGTACTTTTCCCAGGGGACTCTTCCACCACTTTTCCCCCTCAGACTTGACTATAAGTAAACTCCTTCAAAATATGGAAACCCGTTTTTTAAAAAAGAGCCTGTCAGATGAGACGGACAAATCTTGCAGTGGGTGAGAACTTCTGGGACTCAGCTGCAGCCTGTCAACAGAAGTCATCGAAGAACACACTCAGAACACCGCCAGCCCCCAGGTCTGCAAGGAGGCTCCCACCCGGCCTGTCACAAGCATGCTCGCTCCTGCGATTCATTGCCTAACTGCACACCTGGACCTCCCGGGTACCAGCAGTGTGCGGGCACAAAGGTGTGAAGACACAACATCTCTGCTTAAACAACACCCGCTCATACGTTACCCCCAAATTCAGAGGCGGTTTTCCACCAGACACCTCGAGGGGCCTTCAGCCCATCTTCTATGGAGATCCTACCACTCAAACCACAGTTCAGGGTTTAGACAAAGAATGACTTATCCACGGACTGTGGATTAAAATGGAAGAAAAATGGTTTTGGCTTTAATCAGGCATTTTCAGATTCTGATTTAGGTTTAAAAATTCCATTAAATCAGATCTGAGAAATTAATCAGACGCATTTTCCTCTGTTAGACTTCACTTCCTTCTCAATTTTTATGCGTTTTGATGAGGAAGATTGGCACTGAGCTGATATCTGTTGCCAATCTTCCTGGTTTTTTTTTCTCCCCAGGGCCCTCAGTAGTTAGTAATATATCCTAGTTGTGGGTCCTTCTAGTTCTTCTGTGTGGGACGCCGCCTCAGCGTGGCCTGATGAGCAGTGCTAGATCTGCACCCAGGATCTGAACCAGCAAAACCCTGGGCCACCAAAGCACAGTACACGAACTTAACCACTCTGCCACGGGGCCAGCCCCTCCTTCTCAATTTGTTTTCCCCCAAATCAGCCTCTTCTTTCTTCCTTACGTAAAGCTAAGGCCCTCTTCTCGTTACCCCAAGGAAGAACCGTGGAGCCAGGGCTCCTTAAGAAGACACAACCCTCCCTCCTGGCAGGCTGCCCTGCCTGTGGGGCACTGTCCATCCACGCCACTTTTGCCAGTGTCACTAGAATTAAAATAGGTACCATGCAGAGGTGAAGTGCATTGCTAATGGACCCAGGCCACAAGTCCGTGACATGCTGCCCAGACTGGCGAATGAAAGCAGCAAGCTTAGAACAGACTCCTGAAGGAGTCACACACAAGAGGGTCTTTCTCCCATGAAGGACAAGAAGACCTCAGTCACGGGAGTCTCGCATCCCACACGACTCGGGGACAAAAGGAACAGCACTTGCTGGGCAGGCGCGTGTTGCATTCTGCCAATAACGCTTAGCTTCATCTTCACAGGATCAGCCCCCTTTCATAGGCGGGCTCAGGAGGTGAAGAGCGGGTGCAGCCAGTGGGCGCCTCTGCCTGAACCCAATGCAGACAGCACACAGACCCAGGCCAGGGCCGCCCGTTCCGGCATGGGGTGGGGGAATACCTGGGTTTCTTCCTTCTTAAAATACTTTATTTTCAAGACAGAACATGAACTATGACCAATTTGTACAACATAAAAAATGATACTTTAAATGGAAAATGGATGCACAACAGTGCACTGTGCCTGTGACTTTTCAACAAGACGTGTGCATATATAACACAAACGGAGCTGCACGATGAGGGTGGCAGAAAGGCATTCCGGGCGACTGAGCTGCATTTTCAGTGTTACCATTACAGTGCTGGAGAACAAATTTCCTTTGACAAATTGTAAAAATTATTTGCAATGCTTTAAACAATTTAAAAAGAGAAAATAACTCCCCTACTTTCAACAAAACCAAACGTACTATGACTCTGTCTACTCGGTCAGTTGAGGCTCCTGTGGACCATGGGACGTGGGCGGACACAGGTGGGTCCCTCAACCAGACACCTGCCTCAAGGCGGACGGCAGCACCAGGGGGCAGATCTGCTGGCTCAGGAACACCGTTCCTCCCCTTGGGGAAAACACACACCTGGTCCTCTGAGGGACGGCTGCAGTGCTGTCCCTGTCCACATGCGTAAGATGTGGGACGGAGTGAATCTGAATGGTGAGATAAAATAAAAACTACAGAACAAAAGTGGAAACTGCGAGGTATTTTATTAACACATCTTGCAAATTACAATACAGTTCAAATCACATTTCTCAGTCTGGAATCACACAAATGATACACACAACAATACATTTTTTCCAACTATGTCACTACTGTTCTTCACATCTATTCCTGATAAAGCTGTCAGAGTGATTAGCACAAAGTGAAAAATGGGGTGAAACAAGGCAACATCATCTCCCGCAAATCTAAGTGTAGTGTGTTTGGTAGAAACATGAAGTAGATCAACCCAGAGGAAAGCAACTCAGTCACCTCTTGACTTCTGAACTCTCAATGCACTCCCAGTAAACACAGCTTCAGACTCCACATAGGAGCTGGCCCAACCCCGCGTGATGCGCATACACATTACAGTTAGGAAGGATCAGAGTCAGCGAGAGCAGTAACAAAGGGTCACACGGGCCGGCACTTCCAAGTGGAGTAAGAGGCACGCTACTAACACTGAACTCATGCAAGAGGTCCTGCAGAAGCAGAGGGATAAAACAGGGGTTAATCACAGCGCCACCGCGCACCAGGACGCCGGCATCTTTGGAGCGCCACACTCTCCTATAGTCAAACTGCAAAATAACAGAATGCAAATGTTATTCTCTCCAACCTGAGACCTGGAGGAATAAATCATGAGTAAAAACCTGTCAAAGCAAAGGTTTAGATGGAATCGAGTTGTAAACATGGTGCAAACACATTCGCAACATTCTTGCGCCCAGAGTGGAATTCTCCTCCACGCTAATACTGACAGAGGAGCAAGAACTCCGCCAAATGAAGGCCATCACCAAGAGGAGGTGGGTGGGAGGAGAGGACAGACAGCAGAGACAGGAGAGTGAAAGGAAGGGCAAGACTTTCAGAGTGGGAAAGGAACTCCGAGAGGGGCTGGCAGCTGGGTTCTGGCGAGGAAGGTGCAAGAGGAAAGGAGGGGGGCACAGAGGAGACCCTGCTGCTGGGGCCAGCCCCGACCCGCAGGAGCAAGAAGAGAACAGAACTGCCCAACAGAGAGAACCCGCTGAACACGGAAACGCCCAGCGCAGGCCTGCTGTTACTGAACCTGAAAATTAAACAGTGGAATTAAAGCCTTAGAGTTAAAATCCTCACAGAGGACACACAATCCTGGACCCGTGCCTGTGAAAAGCAAAGCGGAATTATAAAAACCAACGGTTATTTGCTTTTCGGTCGACAGTATAAATGTGTGTTGTGTGTGTGTGTGTGTTTTTAAAAACCTAAATTATATATTCTAAGACAATACTGCAGAGTGCATAAAATTTCAACAGTCCTTTAAAAATCAGCTCCTACTACATGTGCCCTTAAAATGAAAAGTAGTTTAAAAGAAAATCACGCTGAAAGAATATCAAGAGGTCTACTTTCTAGAGCATGTTCCATTACTGAATACAGAATATATTAGAACAGTACATCTCTTTGTCCACTATGTGGAACACGTTAAAAGGAAGAACTATGTGTTTCTTTTTAAAGGGTCTGAATATTTCTACATACCTTTTAAAATTAGTAAAATAAAGCAAAACACGAACATGAAGACCTTGTTACATTTTAGTTGGTTAGAAATAAAAGGAAAAAGTAACTTCTCACTAAAAACACCTGTTCCACCTGCCCATCTAACTAAAGACTTGCTACGAACACACGGCAGAGGAGAGCGCTCAGCCCCGTGGAACACTCTCCAGAAGAGCTGGCTGCTGCGTGTGAGACGATGGCGCTTCCTGACCTCGCTGCCCGACAAGGCACACTTGGGATCCAATATGAATCAGTGAGTTTTGCTCCGGTTCTAGGACACAAACCACGGGCACTTTAAATGAGGAAAATTAAATAGGTTGCAAAAAAACCTTACACAAAATCCTTAGGATTTAATAGTAAACCAAGGCTAAACGCCTTTGGAGAGTTCATATTTATGAACGCCCAAAATAATACTTCGTTCACGAGTTTTAAAAATCGTTGAAAAGGTTAACTGAAATGCTCATTGAATACAATAAAATATCTAAACTTCCCCCCTAAGTGATCTGAACTCCTGGCGTGGCCTTCCTGAGGGTCTCCTGGCCCCATTTCACACCCTCCGCCCCTCCCTGTTAGTGAATCCCTTTTAAAAACCTGCGAAGAACCAAGGATACCTTCCCAAGCATTCCCCTCACACTCCAAATACACAAAAAGCCAGAAGGGGGGCTCTTCCTGACGGAAGGACAGTAAAAGGAGGTCTCACAGCGAGAAAGTAAAGCCACAATAGAGTCCTAGAAGCAGGAAGGGAGGAAAAATGAAAAAGGACCCTGGGCAGGGCGCTGGGCCGGCCTGTGCCGGGGAGGCTGCTCTCCGGGAAGGAGGGAGGGAACCCAGGGCCCCAGGGCTCCCCAGCGCACAGACTGCTCCCCAAACCTAACTGTCCTCACAGGGTCCCTGTCAGTCCAACGGTCTGCGAGCACACTGAGCTTACCTTCAACTGAACAACAAAGAAACAAAAAACAAAATAACAGAACAAAACAAGAAAACCAAAGCCAAAAGGAAAAAAAGAAGAGAAGTGAGAGGTCCTTAAAATCAAGCCTGCGAGCAAGGCGGGCCTCAGGTCTCCTCCGCCCCGCGAGCCGCAGGCCTCCCCAGGGAAGGGGCTCTCCAGCCAGCCCTCTGCCGAGACCGCCGTGTGCCTGCCCCCACGGCCCCTCACGTGATGGGCAGCGTGCTGGAGGAAAGTCCACGACTGACACCATGACCGCTCCCCCACCCTCCAAGGCCCTCCTCTCCCACCTCTGCTGCTTCCCCTTCACCCCGCACCTCTCCCAGCCTCCTGCCAGCAAGTCCTCTGCTGGCAGAATTCAGCAAAATGCTCTTTGGAGAAAGACCTCTGGGCGCGGGATCTAAGCTGTCACAGTTCAGGAGCACTACAGCACCAGGCGTAAACACGTGGTTCCCCAGGACCTTTACAAATCAGGAGAAGGATGACCCAAATTAATAGTTATGAGGAACAACCCCTCCCCCCCACCACCCTCCTCCCGTCCCCTCCCCATGGGGCGAGGGCACAGGCACCTACTTAGGAAGTGGTCTGTTCAGAAGGGGGGGAACCCTCACCATTTTTTTTGGAAAAGAGAGATGAGATTTCTCCTTTAGAAGAATATCAGTATAAGAATTTAACAAATGTGGCCAGCCCAATGGTAATGCATTCGTATGATCAGATAAGTAGCTAAGTGAACTTATATTACAGCACAAAATCAAAACAAGATAATGCAAAAAGAAAAAGTAACTCGCTCCACATAATCACCTATTGGGTTTCCTTACGAGATATATTGATATTTACTGGCTTTAAGCGCCTTGATTTGTGAACAAATAATACACAGGTCAGGATAAACGTATTGACTTACTACCATCTTTATAAAAATTGAATATTTCACAAACACATCAACAATTATGGAACTGTATCCATTAAACTGTGATGAGACAACACAAAAGAACTAACAAATAGCTAAGATGTTGCTGAATTGAAAGCATCTCCAATAACATTTCAATTTTAAAAGGTCCGTATTTACATAGCATGTTAAATGCTTCTGCATCTCATTTTAAATGCATGATAAGTAAAGAACAAAGATAATGGTTGCAACAGATCTTCCAAGAGGGTTCAGCTCACGGAGGTCTGATCTCGCTGTGAGAAGTGCACACAATGGACACAGCATGACTTTCTAATTCTGCTTCTTTCCTCGCTTGTGGTTTCCCTGAGGAAACTCGGCCTGTGGCCCTGGGCGGGCTGGCACTAACAGAGCCCTGTCCAGGGCTGTGTGCATTAAGAGAGGCCCACTGTGCCGAGCCAGTCTAACCAGGGCTTTCTGAAAGGCCTAGTTCAACTCTGCCGATGGTTTTTCAAGAACATTCTATCAAGAGAAAGCTTGCTTATGTGTGTGCAGACAGTTACAGACACACACATGTCCTGAGGCACCCATGTCACACTCAGACAATGCCAAAAGCAGACCTTAAAGTGGCCATGGGGTCTGTTGTGAACAATGGTGCCCAAATAGGATTAGTTTATTATCGCTAACTAGAAAAAAGTATGCTTAAATGCCTACCTTTCAGACAACAGGCAGATTTTTGGTTCCAAAGCCACAGCACACTCAGACTATTTCAGAAAGTGGTAAAAATCTGTTAAACTCATTTTCTTGGATCAGTAAGTCCCTGGTGATAAAATAAGTCCATCAACTGTAAGCTTTCCCACTGCCCAGTGTGGGGAAATGGTCTGGATCTCTCTCAATTAGAGCTTATGGGCTAGCAAACTCATTATTTCAGTGCAGCTCTCTGTGGTCTGAGCCAAATAAACTACGCTTTTAAATATACAAACACAACTGTATCTACTGTGAAAACAGTGGGCAGAGACCGCCCGTGTCAAACAGCCGATGTGCACAGCAGCGACTACGTGGAAACTGCACTGGAGCGCCTGGAGGAAGGGCCATCTGCCAAGGCTTAGTCAGGAGGTTTTTGGAACACGGTGGCCAGGCCTCAGCAAGAGGGTGTTCTAGTGTATCCTATGAGTGCCCAGAGTGTCCTAGAGCCCAGATCTGCTCCAGAGCAGCCACCAAGCACCAGCTTCATCTCCCAGGCTACTCTCAGCACATGAGGCCATTTTAAATCAGTGCTCCACCAAGTCTCACTGGGCCTGGAATACTCTCCTCCAGTTCTGCTAACTGGATTTGGAAGAGTAATATAAAACGGCAACGGTGAAAACAAGGTGACACAAGTTCGCAGGACCTGCGTCCCAGCTCCCACGAGGAGGCTGAGAGACACAAGGCTGCCCTGAGCAGAGGTGTTCCGCGTTTGTATTCTGTCCTTGCTGGCTAACCAGAGGCATATGTACAACAGGCTTCTAGTTTCCTTAATTCCATTAATAAATCTGACAAGAAATCTTAGGTAAAAATACAGCTAAAAAGTCTGAGTGTGCCCTAGTATCATTTGCTCAAATACTTCAGGTCCACATTAGAATAAATCTAAAATAGTGAAACTCTTTCATGAGCAAAAATACAATAAGGCACTTTTTCCAACGTTTGCCCAGAATGAATTTTACTAAGAGCTGCTTTATGAGGAGTAAGTGCCACACTGAATGGAGCCTGTCCAAAATTACTCAAGCAGGTTCATGGGCGACACAGACACATTCCACTTGGGGTTTCGCTCTCCCAGCACGACAGCCATTCCTCACACCACATGCCACGAAGAATGCCATGCAAGAGTCAACGTCACCTTGCTCTGAGGTCCACTGAAGGACAGCATAGCCCCTACTCACAAGGCCTTCAGGGGAAAAAAAAAAAAAGTTAATCAAAGCAATGATAACCAGGTTCCCAAAGAATGTTACATATCACAGAGCCAGTGACGTGAACATGACACCTTGGGCTACATTTACAAAGAGGAAAAAACCAATCAGATCTGTTCAAGGTTCAGGCTGTCCCCTGTCTCACATGGTAGGTAGCTATGCAACTCGCCTAGCAGGCGACTCCAGCAAGGCTGCACTGGGAGCTTACGGACACCTTCCCAGGCCAAGGGAGCATGGGGCTCCCGGCACTGCCGTCTTCTCTGGGAAGGGTGCAAAAGGGGGTGAGCAGCTCCCTTTGGAACTAGGAATATATAGTTGGCGCTTTTGGAATATTTACAAGAAGCAGAATCTGCCACACAATTGGCACCACTCCCAACCCCCCTCATACCCTGCTTTCCAGGATATGCAACTGTCAATGATAATCACCCAAATTTTAATCTACGTTTTTACAAGAGCCTTTTGAGGGCTTTCTGAGAAGACAATGCAAGTTATGCTTGGTTGGGAAAATTCTTGAGTAGCCTGCACTGAAGATAAGTGCAACCATTATCAAATGTTCTTTGCTGTGAAAAATACTTAGAATTTGTGGCGTCAGTGTTCTTTCCTGAATCTAAGTCACTGTGATTCTCATACAGTAAGATCACAAAGAACAATGTCTACATGCATTGTAAGCACTTTGAAAACAAAAGAAAACGAAAACTGTAGTTCTCTGTGGTGACAACAGAATGTGAAGCAATCTAACACCGAACTCCAGTCTGCCATGCCCTGTAAGTTCAACTCTTCTGGAATCAGTGCGGGTGGCCTGGCACTCCAGAAAACAGTTACTCGAGGCTGTGGGCGGACAGCCCTAAGCTCCTGGGGCTTCTGTGCTGGCGGCTTCCCTGAAGCAATCCACAGCGTGTGTGCAGCGCAAGGTCAGCCTCTCCTGTGGGAGCTCACTCGACGATCAGGGCCACGTTTATGTGGGACAAATCTATCATATGCCTGCGGACATTTGAAGAAAGAACCAGCATTACGGCACCTCTGCATGTCAGCGATCAGCTTACCAGGCGGACGAGAACTAAGGCAGAACGGCAGGGGTGGGGGCTGACTAGTGAACATCCAGCCTACACAAATGCAGACTGATGAGACCACCACAAACCAAGGGGACAACTGTCCATATCAAAACGTGCCGTGCCGTCTGCTCTCCTCATGCGTTACTGTGCACTCCGCAGTGACAGGGCAGAGCTGGGCACCCCGCAGCAGAGGAGCTCCCCGCCTCGCCCACACCCACCCCCACCCCCAGACCCATGGAATGCACTGCTACCTGTGGAATTTCTGCTGAAACGCTAATGCATGGGCTGGTTCCTTGAACTTAGCTATGGCTTTCCGCTGCTGGGGAAGCATCTGTAAACTCTAGAGGGAGAAAACAGAGAAACATTTTAATATCACCTTGTATACAGTAAAAAAGAAAAATTTACACATTGGCTTTAATACAAACTTTGAGTCCAGGCTGACACTTGGATCACTAAAACAAACTTTCTATCTCCCTGGCAATTTTTGTTCCCTATCCAGATAATTGCAGCCAGCAACAGTGCTTCAGTAAGTCACCCCTGAGCAGCACTTGGGCCCTCCAGCCTGGTGCTAGGACGTGCCGCCATCTGCACCCTCCAGCCTGGTGCTAGGACGTGCCGCCATCTGCCCCGGCCGCCGCCTGGTCTTCCCCTAAGCCTTCTCTGGGAGGCCTGCTGGCAGGTACCGTCAGAGTCACTTCCTACAGGGAGGACCGTGGGGCCTTCACTAAACTTCTGAAAGAGCAATCCTCACCACACAGGAGTAACCAGCTGCTTAGCAAGGGGCCCCCACGGCCTGAACTGGGGAATTGTCTAATTACCTCTGGGGTAAATGGAGAGCCCATCCATCTAGCTGGGTCACAGGGAGGGGCAGACCCCAGCACAATCTGGTCCCATCTTGGACTGAGCAGTTTGTGATTACTAAGAGGCATCTTGAACTAACTCTTCAGGAGTGAAACCACCATTCCAGAGGCCACTCTCTATGGGAAACCAAATGAGCGCAGAAGATGAGCTGAAACAACCAAGGCAGCAAGGGAAGAGGAGTTCGTCTGATGAGGAAGCACCTGCCAGAGCCGACTCACGCCCAGTGCTCAGACCTGCTGAGGAGGGGAGGCCTCCCGAGGCTCTGGGACTGAGGGTTCGGGGTTGGGGGGCCGGGAGGGGAGGACTCAGCAACCTCTCGGCCTGTCTCGCACTCCGGAGTCGGGCTCTTCTCCAGTATCTGGAGGCACTGTGTAGGCTGTGCCTCTACCAAGCCAGGGCAAGCAGCAGCTGCAGTGGGGCCCCTGCAACATGGGGACACACCCAGCACCTGTGGCAGCCGTACAGGGCTGGCGCTCTGCGGCCAGAGACCCTGTGCTGCATTTGGCCTTCTGTCTAGTGAAGTACGGCAGCCAGAAAAAACACGTGACAACCTACGACCCTTTAAAAGTGTTTACACATGTGGCCGTTTCATTTGAAGCATTAGTCAAAGATCTACAATGGAAACACAATTCCAAAAATACCAATTTCTCAGAAAATGTGCAAAAAAAGGGACAATGTTTTGAGTAGGTACTTGGTTTCAATAACCATATAGAACTTCTAGCAGGAAACATGACTAGAAGAGCTCTGAAAAAATACCCACTTTTCAGAAAGCCGCCTCTCAGTGCTCCACACAGCGACCAACAGTGTCAAGTCTCCAGAGGCCCCGCACCCCGGCTGCACAGGCCCACCCCTTGGAGGGCGGTCACAGGGCCGGGACGCGCCAGGAGCGCAGGCGGCGGAGCAGGCCTGCTAGGGAGCACCAGGCTGTGTCTGCCTGGCTTTCTGAGACAAGTTTAGTGGAATACGAGGTTTTCTCTCCTCTTTTGGATATAAAAACCGGAAGCCGCAG
This sequence comes from Equus quagga, assembly GCF_021613505.1. Taxonomy (NCBI): domain Eukaryota; kingdom Metazoa; phylum Chordata; class Mammalia; order Perissodactyla; family Equidae; genus Equus; species Equus quagga. Next base: position 130,071,127 of record NC_060274.1, on the reverse strand, counting down.
AATTTTCTTGATGGTTTCACTTATTGTTAAGTTAGTAAGTCAAGTTAAGCTGAGTAACCGGGTCTGGAATTAATTTCTCTCTCAGATATGTTCTCAGCAATATGGCTTCTCTGGCCTTTGAAATCCCACTCGTGTTACTTGACAGAGACCTATTTCTCTTCCAGGCTGCCAGCCTTTCTTATCCTTGAACGATCTTCAGTGGGTGCAACTCTGGAGCTGCTCTTGGAGAGAAAGCGCTGTTCTCCTCCACCACGGGCGAGGTGGGCGGGCCAATGGGCGCAGGAACACGCGTGGAGCACCTCAGGGGCACTCCCCTGCTGGATCCCACTTTCTGGCCCAGTCTCGCTGGGGGTGCCGTTTCCTTTCTCCCGGCCTCACGGCTCCTGCAGCCATGCGGGAGAGGCAAGGTCCCCCGGGTGTGACTCTGGCAGCATCATGCTAACTGCTGCCAGCACCGTGGCAGAGCTCACCACCAGAATCAGAAGCACTTATCTCAATTTATCTCGTCTAAAAATATAATATTGGTTCAATTAAGTACAAACAAAAAAAACTAGCTTCTTGTAATATCACAAATAATTATCCACACTACAGTTCACAGATAGAATCTAGATTTTGAAAATAGTATGTCTTCTTTTGAGAAATTAAGTTTCTAGATTTTTGGCGTGATTTCACCATGTGACATGAAGGCATGAAGCTCCATTTTTACCATTTGTCATATAAAGTGATAAAACGTGTGATGTAAGAAGGTTCGTTTATTTGTATCTAAGTGGTTTAAACCTCCATTTGATTGAGGAGATATTAGTAAAGAGAGCATCAACTTTCAGTGAAGTTTTTAAATCACAGGAATGACATGGCTCTTCAATAGTCAACACAAGTGATGAGAACATTGTCTTACAATGTGCTTCCTGACTGTCCCCTTGTATTTACATTTTTACACTTATTTAAAAAACTAAGCCTGTTTTCTAGATATAAGATTGAATTGCAGGGGGCCAGCTCCATGGCCGAGCAGTCAAGTTCGCGTGCTCCGCTTTGGTGGCTCATGGTTTCGCCAGTTCAGATCCTGGGCGTGAACCTACGCACCACTTGTCAGGCCATGCTGGGCAGGACAGTGTCCCACATGCCACAACTAAAATACAGAACTATGTACTGGGGGACTTTGGGGAAGAGAAGAAAAAATTAACAATAAAATCTTAAAAAAAAAAAGATTGAATTGGAGAAACTGTCTATATTTAACCATTTCTGACCTATCCAAATGACAGACATTAGTGACTTCTTTATTGGGAGGGAAGGAAAAGACACTGCACTAAGCTAAAAGGTGATGGTCACCAGTTTCTGCTTTGAAAATGTGGACTTCTACAAACCAGTAACATATACAGATAAACACTTTAATTCACTCAGAACAAACCAAAAGTTAACATCTATCTCCAGTCTACACATCTGCTGTGACCTCCGACTCCCCTACAAGTCACTTACTGGTGCGCAGCAGAAAAGGCTGACAGATCAACTCTCCCAATTTGCTTTTCATTCTTCAGAGACAAGACCTCTTGAGACAATTTCTGAGAATGACTAACTGTGCTCCATAAGTACAATACTCCTGTAGCCGGCAGCTTCCCGCATTTGTCTTCAACAAGCCCATGCAGGACCACTGGCTGAACTGCCACAAGACGCTGCACTAACACTGAAAAGTGCTGGCCATCCATGTTGTTCAGAGTCTCGGCCTCTTTTCCTCAATTAGGAAAAGTTTTCCCTCTTTTTAGGAAGAGGCTGTGTGCGTGTCCAGATAAACTAAAATGCTGTGGGGATACTAAAACGACTCAGGAGTCCTGAAAATCAAGTAAAGTCTCTTCCCCTCTGTCCAACAATTCCTAGCACCCTCAAGAATTACCTAAAGCCAAAAATCTCAAAACTGCCATGAGTTGTTTTAAACACAACCAGTGAAACTGCTTCAAAGCAGCAGCCCCTATCAGTCACCAGGAATGAGTGCTCTCGGGCCCAGGCCAGACGGGACTCACTCCCCGGGGTGGGCCCAGCATCGCAGGGCTGCTCACGAAGAGCAAACCGTAAGCCGTCCTCCTCCACAGGGTGGCACTGGAAGTACGGGGGGGCAGGCCACCCAGCTCCACTGCCTCTGCTCTTCCCAGGCCCAGCAGCCTCACTCCTTTAACCACTGCTCACACGAGTGTGCAGGACTCCTCTATTCCATAATCGCTTCCGTACACAGTTCGCTCTAACATCTTGCAGGCAATGGGGTGCCTAGAGCAGCAAATACTATCCCCAAAGGGGAGTGAGCAGAATTCCAGCAGGTCTGTGCCAGTGGGTGAGGCAGCTCCCCGTGCTGGCTCTCAGACCCCACCGCCACTGCAGGCCGGCGCACACTCACTCACCCCCGAGCGTGTCGGGTATCGTGGATGCCGAGCCTGCGCTCCTCCTCAAGTCCGGTGTTTGGGCCTCCTGCCCTCCACGTCCTCACTCCGCGTGCCTGAGGCACACTGCTCCTTTTGCTCTGACGTGATGTGTCGACACCCTGACGGCCCGGCCTCCTCCGCTCCACCACTGGTTGTTCCATGCTCCTCCCATCCCCTACAACCTTACCCTCAGAATACACACCAGCTCTTCAAAGAGCTCTTTGTGTTAGCACTTGTCTCCGCGAATCTTCCCTTTTCTTTTTGGAATATTTACAACAGCATTTTCGAAACTGTGTGAGAGCCTCCAATTAACAATTTTTTCCATTATGGTTTCAGCTCATGCGGTCACATCTACATGTTTCCTTTACATCTCATGACACTGGTTTTCTGCCATCCGTATTTGACTATACCTGGAGTTCTCTTTCCCAAATGTCCTCAGTCAGAATGACCGAACTGCCTTCACCCGAGACTGCCGCTTCTCCTACTGCACCTGCTAGACCCTCTGACAGCGAGAAGCAGAGGAAAGACGGCGTTCTTCTCACCGACCCAACACTTCAGAGAAGGCCAGAGCTGGTGCCGGTCAGACTCTCCGACTCCGCCCCACCTCACGTGACAGCTCAAAGGCTGTGCCTCTCTAGGGGGCCCGAGACCCGCTCTAGAGTGAGACGCCTTCCAAGTCTCTGGTCCTCACGGCACTACAGCGTCAGGCGGAGACCGGCCAACTCGGCGGGCCCTGGGACTCGCCTCTCGGGCCTGAAGTGGACTCCAGGGCGACACGCCCTCTGGGACAGCAAGTCTCCTTTCGAGAACACACCCTGATGCTTGCTCCTTCGGTGCTCACCGCTTTAACGTGGGTGCCTTGTTTCCTTCATTTCCCCCCGTTCCAGGTCATGCTGGGGAATGAAGGAAGGGTTACGAGACAGCGTTTAAGGTCTTCTGTGGCTGATGCAAAAACCTGGACTCATGAGGGTGCGGCACCCTGTGCGCGAGCTGCACACCAAGAAACGGCAAAACTGGGACTTAAGCTGCAGCTTCCCTTCAAAGTCTCACTCTGGCTGCTGCGCCGGCTGCATCCTGAGGCCTGGAGCTCTCAGGGGGGAGTCGGGGGAGACAAAGGAAGAAGTCACCAGGCAAGATGGGGACAGCGCAGTGCCGGGCACAGGCGGCATGGTCTAAGTGTCGGCAGTGACTACTGCTGCACCCACCCACGCTGGCCTTCCCTCTTCAGTGGCGAGTGCCGCGGGGGTCCAGTCACACCTGCTCATTAAGTGACCTCTGATCTTTACGCTCTTGTGAGGAAACTACTTTTCTGTTTTTACTCTATGGTGTTTTGTTTATTTACAGGACAGCAAATTTTTCTTAATACAATTTTAGGCAAAATCCAGCAAACAGGGAAATAAAGATAAATAAGCAAAGGAGCTTAGAAGTTCTAACTACCTTACTGCCCGACCCTAACAGTTCACTTAGCTTCAGTCTTTCAGGACGGAGCAGGTCAGGGTCATTCCCTGGAGGCGGCCATGCCTATGGGAACGGTGCCGGTCACGAGAGCACCTGGCACACGCTCACTCATCCACAGAGCCCACAGCCCCTAACAGAAGTCACCTGCTGCAGCCTCCCCCCTCGCCTTCCCATCTGCCCCGGCCCTTCCCTGAGGGCCAGGCCCGGCATCCCCATAACCCCACAGGCCTCTCTTGGTCCCGGGACCCCAGGCAGAATCTTCCTTTAGCTAGTTTCCTGTTACTGCTAGTCTCACACGGGTCTATTCCTACTGTGCGCTCTCATCTGAAATCCTGAAACACACCACAAAGCTTGTGTCATTTCTCCCTTCTGGTTATGACATTTCTACAAAATCTTGTCATTTTTCCTTATTCTGTAAATAACGAGTTAATGGCTAATGTCTTTAAGGTGGGTTTTCTAGAGAGGCTTATGAGCGCAGTTTAAGGGACTAACATACTGATGTGAAAGCACCACGGCTCCCTCATGGCAGAGCTCATTTCTGCCACAGTGAGAAGTCCTCTCAGAGCCCACAGTTAAAGCAGCAGCCGTGTGAAATGTGCAGTCACTGCACCTTCCTGTTACTAAAGGGCCCAAAAGAACAGGGGTCCTTCCTCGTCTAGACCCCACCACCTGCTATGACACTAGGTGGACGCGAGGTGGAGCCGCAGCCCAGTGCACAGAGCAGCCTAAAGCCCATCTCTCCTCAAACCAGGGAGCAGGAGGCGGGCTCACTCAGCACCAGCCCTGTGAAATACAGTTACATTTACACCATAATGAAGCTGTTATAAATGTCTTTTCAAAATTCCTACTTATCAGCGTCATTCTTTACCTACCTAAAGCTGGCAGAAACTTGTTATAGTAGTTGCTTTTTGTTTTTTTTATTAAGAAACTAAGTGCTTTGTGAATGCAGAGTTTAAAAATCTATAAACTCCAACTCAAAACCACCCTATGGGACTAACACTGGAAAGAAAAGAGAGCACGCTGCTTTGCGCCCAGGGTGGATGACCAGGCCCTCGCGTCAAGTGCTAAATCCATCACTCCACAGGGACTCTGACGGTGGCCTATGGGAGGGGATTCACCTTCTATTTCATTTTAAGGGTAATTCATGTAACCTAGAAAATTTCATTCTTGTTTTCCCATCTTTCTCTCTCTTTCTAATTAAAACAAGCCATTAAACAACCCAACACTGGTTTTGCTTGGCTTTAAGTGTCCTCAATCAAACTGTATTTATAACACAATGATCTCTAATTCTTTTCCGAACAGAAAAAGAAAGGCAAATTGGAGGAAAAAAGGCCACTCAAGAGATATATAACCCCACAAGGCAAAATTCAAAATTCAACTTTTAAGATGGCTAAGACCAAGGTTGGGTGGTGTAGCAATGGCACCAAGCTAATTCTTGCAACGCAGCCACTGAAGCTCACGCAGCACAGTGAGAAGGAAGCAGCACGGCCATTCTGACATGGATCCTGGTAACTGTATCGCACTCAGAGACGTTCAGGAGAACGATCACAGCTACACGTGACGAAGCAGAGCCTGGACGACCAGTGGGCCATACACAGAGAGCCATGGTGCTACCACTCCCCAGCTCAACAGAGGGTCGGGAAAGCGGATTGAAACATGGGCCTCACAGACTCATGCTCAGAACTAATACACTAGGATCTGGGTTTTACATCTGGACTCACTGGTGAACTGTGATCTGACCCCAAATTCTCAACCACCATTTGCTGAAGAGTCTCAGATCAGGATAACCACATTTTAATGCATCTAAAACTCTCTGGCATCATTCTGATCTTGCAAATTAATCCATATTATGATTAACCATCTGGAAATGACTATCCTTGAACATAAACTTTATGCCTCTGGTAACTGACAAACCATCCCTGGCCACACCACAGGAAAACAACTATTAAAAACAGAAGCCAAAGTTTTTGGCTAACTTATCATTACTACATACAAATGAAAAATAAACCTAACCATCTCTCTAGGAATCCAAAAATGAAGGTGGAAGCAGTTGAACCTAAATAACAGTGTTTTTGGAAGGGCTTTTATCTACTCCTCACTTTTAGTAACTCTCATTAGTAGATAGAGATTTAAAACATATTAAAAATTAATTACCTGTATCAACTCTAGTCTGAAAATGTTTCCCCATTCACTCATGAAGCAAGAGACTATGAGAGATTCTTAAAAGAAAGCACTTGGCATTACTCAGAGATCTGACATCCACACTATCCATCCTACAATTTCCATCAGTCATGTTTCCGACATGCTCTACCCTCAGACATGGGTGCTGACGTGGGATGAGGGGTGTGCTCGTGATGCTGTGACTGGGTGGTGACACCCGGAGGAGAGGCCAGAAACAGGACGAGAGATACACTGCTCAAGGAAAACCAGGTCAATCCACTTCTTCCCTGGTTTACTTCCAGGGCTCTAGAAGCTGCAGAGATCAGGGATTTCAAAGGAAAACTGTTTACAACAGAACTGGAGACCTGTTTGGAGCCAGCTCAGCAGAGATATATAAGCATTTAGAATTAGCCAGTTTTAAAATTACAGAGACCAAAATATAGTGCATGTTATTTCATATTTGTAAAATCTAAACCAAGTTCTACAGCTGTTAACATGTGAGGCTGTTTCTGCAAACTAAGGTCAGGAAGGCTAAATACTAAAAAGAAATTTTAATTATTACAAACAAAACAAGCGTGTGACAGAACAAAACATTTCTATGTATGGGTGCCTACGTAAAATTTAGGATAATTTCAGGATTTCCAAGGATAACTTATTCATTGAAATAACTACTTCATAAAGTTTGTAACCAAGCCCCTGAAAACTTCCAAACCCTCTAGCTCCCAGGCAGAAGTCCCGACATCAAGTGTGCACGGTAGGGAAATCTGCCTTCCTTCTCAAGTGTATTATTTTAACATGAAGGAGACAAGACAGAGGGATTCTAAATCAAGAAGTGACTGAGTCCTGGGACAGGACACAGGACAGAACGTGGACCCACCTGGATGGGGCCTACTGACATCAGCAGGCTCTTGAGCTGGACATCCGTAGTGGAGGAAGAGAGGCCTTCCACGGACACGACGCAGGGCTGTGGCTTGCACTCCACCACCCGTAAGTTCTGCTTGTTCGGCATCAGGCGCCCCCGGCCCATGGCACCTGCTACTCCTCGGCCTCTCCCATGCATGAGGACCTGGCAACAACAAAGTAACTGTTCCATTTTTGAACTTTGGTCTTTTTTCACACATACCATGATATAAAAGTGAGCAAATAATCTAGAATCCATTAAAACACACCATAAGCTATAGGATTTCTGTAGCTTTTATCCACTATCAATCAGAACAGGCTTTAATGCCTAAATGAGACAATAATACCCAGCTGATCTGGGTGGAGAAAGACGACGGAAGAGGACGGAGCAGAGTCTGACCCCGTCCTGTGCCAAGGATGGGACTAGGTGGGCACTGTGTCCCCAATATCCTGGAGATGAAGCAGCAGGGTCACAGGGCTTCAGAAACTTGCTGCAAGTAACACAGTTAAGGACTCAGATCCAGTCCTAACGGCCCCAGAGCCCGAATTTCCCCCACCGTATTCCAGGCCAATTCAGCAGGGACCAGCAAACTGTGCCTGGTGTTACCCACAGCCACTGCAGAGTCACCACAAGCCACAACACATATCCAACTCATTTCACAAATATGTACATTTGCTGTCCCGAGACTCTGAAAGGCAGATTCTGCCACAGGGATTTCCCCCCGGCTGCTTACACATTACAATCATCTGCAGAGCTTTAAAACAAAACCAAAAAAACCCAAACCATAATGATGACTGAGTGCCCGGCCCCTCCAAAGTTACGATGTCTACACTGGTCTACAGCAGGGCCCAGGGTTCAAAACCACTGTCCTGGGATCTTTTGAAAAAGAAGAGACAGATGATCTTTCCATTCTTTTTCAACTAGGAAATTAGATAAAGCACTGGTGTCAAGGGCTTTCTCTAAAACAAACTCCTCCTGTGTAGGACGGTAGTGAACCGCAGGCCGCAGAGCTGCAATGAACAGCACCAGGTTTTCCAGACATCCCACCAGAATTTCGTCCTAGAGTTTGGGTAGAAAGGGACAAAAAGGACCTCCCACTCCATCACAGAAACGGGCAGAGAGGAGGGCAGACAGAAATGAGAGCCTCAAGACATCACTGGGCACCAGTCTAAGAGACCACAGATAAAACCGAACACTCCATTCTTAACACTCCACAGGAGGGAGCCCACCTACTCCTGCGCAGTGAGTTGTGAGAAGTACAAAAGGACATTTCAGGAGAGGTCACATCGGAAAACACACATCAAAAGTTGCAAGTTACACTGGCTGGAAACCAGAAGTAACTAACTATTCTATGTTCCAGCTACACTAAGTTATAATATCAACAATAACATCCTTTACTAAATGCTTACTTACATACCAGGCACCATACTTTGCATATGCATTTCTTATAAAATCCTCACAAGAGCCCAAAAGGGACAGGAAACATTACTGTCCTCACTTTATAGGAGAGTAAACTGAAGTTTAAGATGAAGAAACTCAAGTGCTTTATTTATGTACAGAGCTGTATGGGAGGAGGGGTATTTTTCTAAGGTCTTCCTCTTCATATAGCCAGGGGACAACACCTGACTGAAGAAAATTTAGACTGGAACAATCTTTAAAGACTATACCTGAAGATACGACTTAATGTGTCTGTAACGTCTGTCTTCTGCTGCAAAAATTGAATAATTTTGTTTGTCCCAACACCATAAAGCGTTTATGAGATAATACATACATACATACATATATATAAAATGTATACAGAGTAATTTAAATACTTCAAAGACCCCTTCATATTAATACTGCTACTTAGTATCAGCAGCAAGACAAGGAGATGGGAGGAACTAGTAGATTCCAGAGCTTTCTAGGAGAGACTCAAACCTCCCTGGCGTGATCTCATCAGACAAGGGGCGTCTGGCTACTGGGCCAAGAGGGGACTTTACTGTCGGCGAGAGGTGTGAAGGCTTTGGGGAAGTTACAAAGATGCCCCTCACGAGAAGCTGAGGGGACAGGCACTCCCGCAGCAGGACACGACGGGACAAGAGGGACAAGATGGACACACCTCTCCAGGGATGGTTTTAAATTCAGCACACAATAGGATAACCTTCACTCCCCGGAAGGGATAGTGGACGCCCAGGCCTCTAGTCTAACAGACTGAGCTGAGAGGAGGAAAATACCGCCCCCCACAGCCTGGTGGGCTCCTTTCTTGGGCAGGCCACTCCACCCCCAAAGGCCTCGGTCTCCACCTGTGAGCTGGGGCACTGAGGAGGAAAGGGAGGAGCGAACACTCAGTTCTCCATCTGCAAAGGCTCTGAGGAACCAGCGGGCAGGGAAGGGAAAGCGTGCCAGGCTGGGGCTCGCCTGCAGGGCTGTCTCCAGAGCACAGCTCAGAGCTGCAGGAAACAAACGTGCCCTCGGTCGTGGGGGATTCCCCGGAGTTGTACCATTAAATAAGTCACAAGAGGAAAAGCGCTTCTGTGGAATGTTAGCTTTCAAAGCTGGAACAAAGAAAATGATGGCTCATTTATGCGATCACTCCTACTGTGTGCCAGGCACTCCTATCAGAGAAGCACCTCACTGCTGCCCGTTCTAACTAGGAGGACATCTACGTGTGCACGGCCCAGACTTCACGTTCCTGTGGGGCAGGCTCAGTAACGGGCAGTACCTTCTTGGCTGGGTGAATTCCTTGGATGCTCTTGATGCCTGGAGGGCCGGCCGAGTGCACGTGGGCCCCCACTGGTGGGTGCTGGGGCGGCTGAAGGGCCCCCTTGGTCAGTGTCACTTTGCGGGCAGGCTGCTGTCTCACTTCTGGGGGCTGAGGGAGCCTCTGGGGCTGGCCCTCCGGGTGAAAAAAGCCGTCGCTCTCTCCTCCCTGCTGAAACCAATAAGGCAGCACGCTGGTCAGTATCCGCGCAGCCGGACGGCCCTCCCCAGCGTCAGGGAGTCCGCCTCGGTTAGGATTCAACCAAGACGCAAAACCATCACACAAGTGGAAAACCAAACCTGTCATTTCACTAAAGTCACTAAGAAAATTTCTCATTTGACAGTGTTTGGATTTTAATAATATTTTTGAAATTTAAAACACGAAAATTTTTAATCACTGTACCCAGTCAAGAGGTCTATAATTAAAATTTAAATGTTTAGTTCAGTGAAATACTGCTTAACTTTAAAAATACTTCACACTCAACATACACTTTCCATTTTCATGAGCATTGTCATTAAAACCTGACAGTTTTAAACTTGTAACTCCTGTCAAACCTCTCAGAAGTGGGTCATCATCCTGACTCATCCCACAGGCTGTGCTGGTCAGTCTCGGGGTGTGCCCAGCGCCGTCCCTCCCCTGTGGACACAACACTGAACACTTGTACTCTCGACAGAGCACTGGCAGGCGAGGAGCACCCAGTCATCCCTCCTCCTGCCAGAGTAACAGGTGATTTCAGACGAGCTTTACAAGTATCAGAAATCTAACCGTTTGTGTTTTACTAATGCTCCCTCATTTCTTGACCTTAAAACCTGTTACTCAATTAGGAAGCCAGAACCCATTCAAGCTGCACTACTGATGCTCCTAGTAACACCAGTCAGCATAAAACACCTCTCTGGATGGGCCTACCAGCTACTTTCAGGATTAAGTGTGGCATCTTCCAACAGGGGAGCTAGTGGCCGACAAAGAAAGTGGACAGCAAGGAGTCAGATCTTGCCCTGCTAAGTTACGTAATCTTAATAAAAATGGACATTTGTTTTTTTGGGGGGGGAAAAATAAGATTCAGACTTTCAGTAGCACAATGCTCAGCTCCTTACATAAACAGGAGTCTAGTGAAGTAGTTAGTAAAACTTCTCCACACACACTGCTCAGCTATGCCAGTATTTACAAGAGGAACTTGGTAAATTAGCTCAGAAGCAGCCCACATCTTCTATGCTTCTTTCTTTCCCCTCTAAACTTATCTTTTAGAGACAGGTTAATGGAACAAAGGGAAAGAACAGGGGCTGGAACAAGATGTGCTTAGATAAGATTTTTGCAAAAACTGCCGAAAATAATGGGATCTGAGAAAAAATGAGATAAAAATGTCACACAGGGCAGGACTACTGGCAATGGCAGCATGAAGACACTGGCAAATCTTCTCCCCCAAAATAAGGGTATAATTGGACAAAATTGTTCAAAACAAGCATTTCAGGACTCTGGAAATCAACGAAAATGAAATAAGAAACGAGGGCAGCATCTATTCCTGAGCCCTGGAATGGGCATCTTTGGTCCTGCAGACAGAGCCTCCCTCAGGGACACAGCGGTTTTATCAGGACAAGGCGGGGGTAGGAAAACACAGAGGGCAGACCTGGTTTGGTGAGGAGGCCCACAAAGCCCCAGGAACGCTGTCAGTAAAAGCAGCCAACTGGGCAGGAAGGGCAGGGGGAACGCCCACAGATCTACGGGTCTCTGGTCTCAGTCCTGTCTGGAACAACAGCAAACCAGCTAGAAATCCGAGAGACTTAACAAGGAAATTGTGGAAATGAAAGAGCTACCAGAGGCCTAGATAAGTCCTCGACAGCAGGCTGTCTGGGAAACTCACTCGTGCAGAGGATCCTGGTGGGCAGGCAGGAAGTAAGAGCTAAGGGGAGCTCTGAGTACTCACTCCGACCCACACACACATCACCAGCCCAGGGCTCAAGGGACCTGCACACAGCCCTCCTAAATAAGTGGCTGACCACTAAGCCATGCAGCAACAGGGTCACATCCAGGCAACCAGGCTAAGAAGTAAGAATAAGAATAAAAAACCGAACAAAAAATATTTTGAACAGAATGAAAATGAAAACACAACATATCAAAATCTAGGGGATGCAACTAAAGCAGTCATATCAGAAAGGAAAAGAGATCTAAAGTCAGTAACTTGAGCTTTTATCTCAAGAAGCTAGGAAAAAAAAGGAAATCAAACCCACAACGGAAGGGAATGATGAGATCACAGTGAAAGGCAATGACATAGTCAAGAGAAAGGCAACAGAGAAAAAGTCAATGAAACCAAAAGTTGGATTTTTGAGATCAAAAAAATTGATAACCCTTTAACTAAACTGACCAAGAAAAAAGAAGACACCAATGACCAAAATCAGGAATCAAAGAGGGACTATCACAACTGGTGTTGTCACTGCCCGATATGTGGGAGTCACTCCAGCCTCAGGGAGGAACACGCCCTAAGTGACAAGGGCAGCGCAGTGGGAAGGCAGGCCACTGCAGGACCGTGCACCACAGACAGGCAGGTGCCGCTCTGGGCTGCCTGCAACTTCTCCCAAGTCTTCCATGCAAGGCACCCCAGCCAGGCAGGGACGGCCTATTCTCAGTGTGCAATTTTTCAGTCTTTATCTCAAAAAGCTACATGAACTCTCTCTAGTTTTCTACATGCTTGAAATCTGCTATACTAAAAAGCTGAAAAATTTAAGGACATACATCACATATCCCCATCTTTCTTAAGAGTCAGTGATTCATCATTTATTAATTTATCTAAAATCCTATTGAAATTATGTTAGTAGAAGATTCATAAATTCACCATGCATGTGTTAAGTCACACTGTCCTTAAAAACATTCCTCTTTTTCACATGGGGTGACACTTCACACTTCACTAGCTCCCAGGTCCCACAAGAGGCTATGTGTTAGGTGCAGGTGGCACTAGGTCACTAAATTCTCCACACAGCTCAGCTACACAACAGTCTACGGACTGCCTCTCCAACTGCTACCCTTTTCACTAACGTGGATAAATGACCAGGCCGTGCACAGTTAGCTCTCTGGGGAGGTTTCCCATTTGATGGACTCAGCGGATCTAAACAAGCTCCCTGAAGCTCACCCGACAAGGTAAAGCCTCGAGGGAATCTGGAGCACACGCTATCTTCTAAGCGTCTAGAAAGACCAGTGGGGTAGACTCTAGTTAGTCTGTTTTGTTCACCCAGCCAAAATTTCTGGTGCACACAGATGGCACTGAGATATTTATTGAATAAATCAGTAAGTAGATCATACTTTTTAAAACCTGAGTAGTTCTGAATGTGCTATTGAAAAGATTATAGTGTCAGGATCTTAGGTTATAGCTGCTGTCAGTTACTACACGGATTTACCCAACGTCACTATGAAACTAAAAAGGACAGCCTTCAGCTCAGAAATACTATCACACGCATCAGAAATCATTATGCCACATTGCAGAAATAGATAATTAGCTAGTACATGTGGCCTAAAAGGAACGATGTCCGTATACATCATGGACAACAGGATGAGTATTGTAATTTTTTTCTTTAACTAAAACAAGATGATCTAGACAGTAAACTTTAATTTGAAAAGAAGAGCTTGCACCATAAGTGGGATACTATTTGCTGATCTAAGATATACAATGTGTATATGTACTTGGGTGATAAATGTGTGACACTGCGGTGATCTGATGATTTTTAAACTGGGAATTGAGAACATAAACGTTTAGTCAATAAATATCCCAAATAATAAAAGATTCTCTTCATTGTTATTTTGAGTAAGAGATGAGTGATAATTTATGTCTGAAAACATTAATGTCAGATAAGAACCTTGAAAAATAGAGTTCTAAACTTCTATTTTCCTTTCAAAGAAAAGTTTATTTCTTTTGCTGAGGAAGATTCACCCTGAGCTAACATCTGTTGACAACCTTGCTCTTTTTTTTTTTTTTTTTTTTTTTTAATGTCAACCAGCACCACAGCACAGCCAGTAACAGATAAGTAGTGTGGTTCCATGTCTAGAAACCCAGCCAGGGCCGCCAGAGCACAGTATGCCAAACTTTAACCCCTAGGCCATCAGGGACGGCCCAGAAAACGTTTACTTTTTTAAGTAGGCTTGATCCCCATTTAAAGTTCAGAAATAGAGGTATCACAAAAAGCCTCACCATTTAGGGCTTCCTAAGAGATCGCCTGAAAAGACACGGGAACGAACGTCCCTGCTTCAATAGTTCTGCGGATCTGGACCCTGTCTTTCACGGCTCCCTCATCCACCCTGACCCCCGCCACACTGACCTCCTGGCTCTGTCTCCAGCCACAAACCCAACGAGCCCGAGGGCTTTCCGCTACTTCTGCCTGAAGGCGGGGGGACCTCACCAGCAACCTTCCTGGCCTGCTCACTGGAGGAGGCCCCTGTGAACGGCACTCTCCAATCCTAAGGTCCCCAGGCCACGAACTGCTTTATTTTTCTCCACAGCACTGATCGCCACTCTCAGTTATGTCATGTTCACCAGAATGGGAGTCCCATGGGAGGCAATGGTCACCACAGCATCCTCAGGACAGAGAAGAGAATCAGGCACAGGGCAGACAGACAACAAACACTTGTCAAGTCAATGACAAACACAGACAGGAGACGTTTCAGCAGAGATTACGACGACTGCCCAACTTCCAGGAAAAGCTGCTCCTGCCCACTGCTCACCGAAAAATGGAGGAAAGCCCTGAGCTGCCAGGAAAGCTCTGCAGTTACTCATATTCAAGATGATGTTTTATACCTTCTAGAGCTACAAATGATACAAGAAACTTTATAACAGAAATTTCCAAGGATCTTAATCACCACAAGTTTTGATGTCATTCCACATGCTCCCCTCACGGGGGGACAGGAGGAGCTAATGTGTGCGGAATGACAAGAGTATCCCAGGGTCTCTACAGCCCTTGTTTTCCCTCAAGGTAAATACTATCATCTTCATTTCACAAATGAAAAACCCAGGGCCCTTGGTCCCGCTGTGAGTGCTGGACTTGATGTCTCCAGTGCCAAAGCTTCAACCCCACACTGCCCTCCTAGGGGAAGCGCTTATACTAACACAACTGTTTTCAGCAAGGGTTGAAACAAAAGGGCCTAACCATCATTCAGTTAATCAGTTTAATTAAATGAAGGGCTACTATAATGCTGTGCTTTTGCATCTTTCTGAAAATCATGCTGAGCACTTAAGGTTTAAATCTAAGTAAAGAGTTATTTCATTTTGTAAGAAAAAAGAGGTGGTTTTTTTTCATTTGAAAGAACAATTATTCTTTTCCAAATTAGCACAATGGAAAGCTAATTCTTGGGAGAAATTTTAAATTCTAGAGTTATTCCAGTTAACACGAGGAAACAGACCACCTATTAACAACCAGGTTGTGGCCAGGAACATATTTTTATGCCACACACACAACCACACAGACAAAAGGTGAATGAGAACAAGCTAAGTGCCTGTGCGCATTTACTGAGAAGTCTCCTGTAACACACGCATAGAGTTCACAGTGCTGAAAGAGATCTTCACACTGTCAGCACTCACATACGTATCAATTTAATCATTCTGTCCATTACATTAGGAATTTCAGAAACCTGTCATCTTAACGTAAGGAAACAACTGGCTGTCCGTGGATGGTAGATCACAGACTTCACTCTGAAAGTGAATTTCTCTAGGGTGGACAGCTCACTTTCGGAATTCCTTGCACGGCAGTGTGTTTAGATACGATTTTAAATATTTTTCACTTCCTCTAAAAGAAATGAGGAGAAAAGAAGTTTGGTCTAATATTTTGTTGATTTTTTTGCATGAATGAGTATCTTTTAATAAATACCATAAAAATGTCTTTTTAGAGTAGTTTTTCTTAAATATAAGGCACTAGCTGAATTAAGTAAGCTTAGGGAATACTTTTTATCAGCTTAATCTCCACAAAAAATGAGATTTGTAGCCACCAACATTAGGAGGACAAATTTATTTATAACAAATGGTTTAAATGTACAGATAAAAATGCCTATTGATACTGTCAGGGCGTCTTGCAATTTGACAGATCAAATCTTATTTTCATTCTTAAACCCCAGGAAGAAGTGGTATCACTGACTTGCATTCACTAGTGAGCAAATTGATTAATCCCGCTCTATAGAAATCTCAACTCTTGATTACACCTATCAGACGTTAAGCAGCATTATTCTAGAGTGACAACACTTGACAAATTCCCCAACCATTTTTCTCAGCCTTTGTGGCCCTGCTAGCTTGTATTAACCCTGATGAAAAATTAATTTTCCTTATCTTCTTCTAAACCCCAAAATCCAAATCCGCCAAACTGGCAACTCTTTCTGTAAAGGTATTATGAAAACCTCTAAAAGATTAATTGCATGTCTTCAGGTGACATTAAATTAATTTCTGTACTCATGACAGACATTTGATACTCCGTACTGAGAGGACAGATAACATTGTCAGGACACACAGAAGGACAGTGGTTAGGGTCCCAGGGCAGCCTCTTATGAATCCTCCTTTCGATAAGGCCTCCTTCACTGTCACGGCAACGCCGCTGATCTTACAGCCCACAGACCTCACGGAACAGGTTTCTATTAACTACAACAATGCTGGGCCTGGCCCTGTAATCTTTAGAAAGCTCACTCAGAACCTGGACAATAAATGATATGCATGCTACATGAAGTTGCTAAATATAAATACATTTAAGGCTCTACTGTGTCTTTGAAGACCACTGTTTAAAGGAGAAAAGGTAAAAGAAAATAAACAGGATACCGTTCTTATCCAGGTTCCTAGGTCAATTCCCTCATTCAACTGTCACAATATGACATGAGGTGAGAACATTTCACACCTGCAGTGTTCGTCTCCTCTCTACAATAAATTACCCTTACATACGGCAAGCATACAAAACATGAAAACAACTGAAATCTAAAACACTTCCTACAAAATTCCAGTAATGGGTCCACACAGATTGAACTGAATCAAAATCCATAAGGTTAAAAAGACAGGGCAGACAGCTCTCGTAAGTGCTCGGGCTTCCTGAGAAAAAGATTCGATTGGCATGTACATGGGATTCTATAGCTGGTGACAACGTGGCAATTATCCAAGAGCTCTCCGTTAACATTCTACCTTTCTGAGATTAGTTGGGTTTGGGGAAATCTTTAAAAAGCAAAAATTAACTGGCCTTTGGAGGAACTCACCAAAGCCCTGAGCCTCTGAGGGGATCTGAGGGGATCCCAGGACTCTCCAATTTCTAGTGCACAAACCTACCAGCCTAAAAAGGAAAGGATGGCTGAAAAGTGAGATTGCCGGGGCCTTTCCATGCTGCACGTCATCAAGCATCGGGGGTCCCAGAACTCTGCTCTCCCAGCAAGAGCCCCCACTTGGGGGTGAGGCTCCAGGCTCTGGAAAACAGAGCTACCAACCTGCCCAGGATGAGCAGCTCAGAAGGACCTACTTTGTAGGCTGGGTGACTTCCCCAGGGAGACAATCAAGGCCCTCTTTTTGGTAGTTGTTCCCAGTTAGGAGAGGGAAGAGAGGGAAGTTATCCGAGACAGTGGAGAAAGCAGATTCCCTTCCTGCTGGGGAGGGCGGGTTAGCAAAGCCTGATTCCTAACTCCAGGTGAATTATTTCTGATCCAACCACTTATTTCACTCCCCAATATCACACCTCTAAAAAAACCCATTAACTAACGTGTAGAAATTCTGATTCATTAAAACTGATTTCTGTCTTCTAATGAACCATCGTCTGTTTTGCCCAAATTTAGAGGCCACCTGTTTAAGAATGCTTTAAAAAGTCATTTCTCTGCAAGTTAACAATTTTGCCCACTAAAGCGTTTCATAGCTCTTAGTGACAAATGCTTGTGTACAAGAATTGGTCCTCCAGAAGGAAGATTCTACAATGTACATCTTATCAAGTAAGTGATTAACCAAGACTCGTGTCCCATTTCTCTTCCTCTCTCCTGCTCTTTGCCTTCTGGCCATTTTACTGCTCATTAGCACCTCTAACAGGGAGAGCATCAGACCTGACTCCAACCAGCCACTGGGCCACTCTCCTGACCCCAACACCAACAGGACTGCAGGGTAAGAGGGACTGCAAGGCGAGGAACCGCAGACGAGGGCCCGAAAGGTGGGAGTCTGGGCTCTCCTTCCCCGGAGAGGTGCAGCTGCCTCTCCCCAGCAGTGCCTCTCCTGGCTGCCCTGTGTCAAAGCAGCTCCTCTTACACTCAGTGCCCCAGAACTCTTCTCGACCCCAAGCCCATCACAGTTCTGTCCTTTCCTGCCTCATTTTCAACTCACCTCCACCTGAGTCACTTCTTCCTGGTCCTGCTGCACCACCTCAGCACCCGGGCCCAGCCGGAGACCGGGACACCAGGTGACGTCCCATACACGAGAAGGGCTCTGGCCTGCAGACTCACCTCTTAACCCAACCCAAAAGGCAGCCAAACGGATGTACGATACGATCACATGTTGTAAATCGAATAAGGGAGTTTGGGAGGGGACCATAAATTTTAGCATGAAAAGATGGCCAGAAAAATTTATAACAAGGAGTAACGTTATTTTTGGTTTTTCCAAATTTTGCTTACTGATGCCATCTAAATGTCTATAATAAACAGCTATTACTTTTTTTTGAGCTAACTTCTTTTTTTTCTGAGCTAACATCTGTTGTCAATCTTTTTATTCTCTCTCTTCCTCTTCTCCCCAAAGCCCCCCAGTACATAGTTGTATATTCTAGTTGCAGGTCCTTCTAGTTGTGGAAACAGCTATTACTTTTATAATCAGAAGTATTTGGGGAAAAAACCACTGTGCTAACTCCTTCTTTGAAATTTCAGTAAAGAAACCATAAGCAATCTCTATTATTTTTAAAGGGAAAAGATATTTTATCAATTATTTCAACAAATATTTCTTAAATATTTATAATATACTTGAAACTGTCCTAAATCCTGGAGACAAAAAATGAACAGAAGAGCAAAGCCAGCCGCAGTCAGCAGCAGTAACGAGCAGACGGGGCTCCGTAAACCACAGGTCACACACCACATGTGTGACAGAGCACGTGCAGGCGCCATACCAAGAACGAGGGAGCAGCCGTGTGTGGAACAAGGCGGGGAGACCTTCATAGCGAGTGGCCAGAGGCTTGAAACCACAGGGCACATCCAGAGAACGGGAGGTGGCGAGGGTGACCTCCTCAGACGAGGAGTCTCCAAAGGGTGACAGATGGCTCCAGGGCGAATGCTTCTGTTTGTCTCTCAAGTCAACGCTCAGGAGGTGTACCTTATGCCTTTCTGTGTATCAACATTGAAGTCAGAACATGAGAAAAAAACGACAAATAGCGACTGTTTTAAAAATTAAGCAAGGTTCAAATACTAGCCCGTCATCCCTCTGCTAAAACTTTCCAATGGCTTCCATTACGCCAAGGACCAAGATCCAAAAGCTACAACAGCCCCTAAAGGCCAGGCTCCAGACTCACCTGCTCTCTGCACTCTGTCCATTAGGGGATCAGCTGTGCCTTCTCTCTACAGGGCCTCTGCACGTGCTCTCCCCCTCTGCCCAGAAGGCTCTTTCCTCCTCCCCTGCCCTCCTTCACCCAGTCATCTCTGCCTCTCCACGCAGTCACTGCTTTAGGGTTCCTCCTCATGCTACTTGCAGCACCCTGCACCGCCTGCTCTCACCTACGATGCTGTCCTGGAGCCTGCACAGCACCTGGGTTGTTGAGTGGTTCCTACTTTCTTACGCAGCTGAAGCAGGTGCTAATGCACACAGAGCTCCTCAGCCCCAGGTTCTGTGTGCTGTGGCGGTCTCAATCACAGCTGCCTCACTCACACACTGCTGGCACCGACGGATGACCCTTACCCACCAGCAACAGAGGAAGTTTCAGTGCCAGCTGGCTGTAGCTGTCAACGAGCCTTGATAAAACGCACAACAAACAAAACAAAGTCCAGAATACAACTGCAGATGCCTGAAAAGGCCAAGCCCACAACTACCCCTGCCATGGAGAGGAGACCCTCTGAGACCTACCGTGCCCCTCCTCCCCTCCCTGTCAGTAGTTTTGGCCTCAGTCGCTACCTAAAGAACAGGGCTTGCCTAGCCCCCTGGTCCACAGACAGACTCATTGTTAATATTTAAATAGTGACGTTTAATTCTCTTGGAATTCTCACACTATGACAATAATTCAAAAAAAAGAACTCAATGCAGCAAAACGTATTCTTTATTCATTTCAGGAAATGTAATACATAGCAGAATCCAACCAATTCAGGCCATCTCTTTCTGATTCATTTTTCTGTATTTGGAACTCACCGTAGAAGGACTAGACACGCACTGAGGGGCCCAGAAGCAATGACACCCAACAAGCACATCTGGCCTCCAGCTCTTCAACACCAGGAGGCAGGCCTGACAGCAGGGCTGAGGCAGAGAGAGGTACTACAAGATGAGCCTGAACAGCTTCCTGCACCAGAAAGGAAGGATGTGTTCACAGAATGACAGAAATGCATCAAAGGACACAGGCAAGCTTGAAGGGGCTCTCACTGGCCAATCTGGGACAACTCAACCTCAAAACGAACAATGATAGTAATGGTTCACTGGATAAAACAAGAAGTCATAAGCCCATATTCCTGTAAATAAATGAACAAATGAGTAAGCCAGGGCAAAGAGAAAGCTATCAGAGAAGGAGCATGATAACCAATAAAATACAGAGGAGTGTCCGCATTAGAAAAACATCACTGTTGCTAAAAACAGTGAAAATCTGACAGGAAATGGGATCTTTACATAGTCTCAGAGTATCCTCCCATAAGTTACTTATCAATTACAAAGGGCAAGATCGTAACTCTGCAGTAGAAATACTTGGCAAACACCATCACACTCAAGCGGTCAAGATGCCACTACTCGACAAGCCAATGTTGTATGCCTCCTAACAGCACACACTGAGGAGGACACGACATCCTTCTGTGGCGCTTCTGCCAAAAAAGCCTAGAGTGAACTGATCGTGAGGAAACACAAGACAAACCCCAAGCAAAGGACATTTGGCAAAATAACTGGCTTCTCCTCTTTAAAACTGTCAGGGACACAAAGGCTGAGGAACTGTCCAGATTAATGGAAACTAAAAGGTAATACGTGGTCCCGGACTGGACCCTGGAATGGGGAAAATGGCTATAACGGACACTGTTGGGACAAGTGAGGAAATCTGAATATGCACTGTGGGTTGGAGAGTAGTACTGTATCAATGTTAAATTTTCTGATTTGTCATACTGTACAACTGTGGTTTTGTAAGAGAATATCTGTGTTCTGAGGTAATACACTGTGTCTCCAACCTACTCTCAAATGGTTTGGGAAAAATTAGGTAGGGGTGCATGATGTGTGTGTGTGCGCGCATGTGTAAAAGGGGAAAAGAGAGACAACGATAAAGCAAACGTGGCAAAACATAGACGCCTGGTGAAATCTGACACAGAAGCACAGGGATTCTTTATACTGTTTTTCTAACTTCTGTTAGTTTGAAATTATATCAAAATAAAATGTCCTCCACTCCACAAAAAAGATCAGGGGTGTACATCTCCCCTCTCTACCGCCTCTCTAGAGAAAATGTGAGAATAACTCTCGAGTAGGTAGGAAGGGAAGAAATGCACCGATGCCGTCCAACCCCCAAAAGCAAGCTCACACAAATAAGTTGGGACCTTCTGTAGGCAGCATTCTGACAGCCTTTCAAAAAGGAGACGCAAGAGTATCATGCTCGGACAGCTGGCTTTCCTGCTGAGGCATTCTGTGCTGCTTTCATTTCTCGGTGTGGCCAGCAGAACAAAGGACTGTTTACTTAATTTGCTGCCAAATTCTTAAAATTTTCATTACCTCGATTAGAATAAAGCAGCTGAATTCCGAATTTGCTTTCATTTTCTTAAAGAACACTATAAACTGCCACTCTAAATAAGCCATTTTTTCTTCCTTAAACTAAAAGGAAAGGGTAGTGATATTCACCGAGCCAGCCACTACCATGTGCTCAGGCACTGTGCCACTCGCCTCATACGTGTTACAACCTTTAATCCTCACAACCAACCTGGGAGCAAGCCAGCCTCATTTTCCCGAGGAGACCCGGGTACACCTGGGCCAGGTAACTAAGGTCCCACAGACGGGCGGAAACGAGGCAGCAAACACTTCAAAGGCTCCCCATTTCCCCTAAACCAGAAGACAGAGCTGCAGGCTAAGTGAATTCCTCAGTAAAGGAATTTCCCGTGGCGTGTGCTTGTTCTAATTCCTTTTTCTGATGTTTAATCACAAAGAATGACTGGATGACTATAGCAAGGTTACACTAAGTTAACATTTCATATTTTTATATTTGCTCCATTATTACGCGAACGGTTTTTCTAGATTATTTATGTATTGCTTATGAACAAAATTATGATTTAAAAGGTTGCTCTTTCGGTTTCTGAAAATTAAATACTTAAAAGAAGCTTTCTGAGAAATGAGCAAATGGAAAGTATTTCCATATTTTAAGTAATAAAAAGAGAACCATTCCATCAAATACAATTCTTTAAGTAGATTACTTATATAAATAATACTCAGGGAAGCATATGAAATTTAAGCAGCAACTTTTGCCAATATCTAACACTCTTTATAAACAGCATTAATTTGTTCCTTTTGTAATCTGACTTAACAAATCCAGACAATAAAATGAGTGTGAAAAAAACCCAAATTCACAGACATAGACTGATTAGCCTCATATCAAAAGGTCTCTTTAAATTTTCAAATTCCCCTAATGTTTTCACCTAAATGTTTTAAATATAAAATTTGACCTAATTTGATTTACACAGAAATGTTCAAAGACACACACTGAGCACACAGCAAGTTATAGATACACTTAGCCAGGATAAACCATCACTCACTTTACCAGGCCAGCGGCCACATGCTTCCTCGAATGTTACCAAACCATTCCGCACATTCTAGAACACGAAGGGTGGAAACCCAGCCACCAGGCTCCAGTCCCATCTCCACGGCTGATGCTACTCACCAATCACAGCACTGTTTCATGCCCCTAAATCCTTCTCAACATGCTCTCTAGTTAGGCAATACCAATTGGGGTGGGCAAGCAAAATGAAACCTAATCATCATCCTCATTCTAAAAACCCCACAAAAAATCTTCTGAATCAATTCCAACTGCTATATACTCATTGGAAACAGCAGAATATTATCCCTAATCAAGAAATAAGTAACTGGAAAAAAGCGGCAGAAAAAAATAACTTATAAATAATGTAAAGAACACAGGATTCAGAAGCCTAGCTGTTACCAATTAGCAGCTGTGTGGCCCTGGGCTACTAACACGACCTCTCTGAGACTCAATTTACTCACCTATAAAATGGGAATAGCAGCATCGACCTTAAAATGATGTTGTGAGCACATGCTAAACACTCGGTAAACAGTAGCTACTACTATTATACGGCATAAAATCACAGAATGCATTTCTAGAAGGGTACTTAGGAGCACTCTAAAAAGAAAATGGGCATTTTTGAAGTACCTGCTATGTGTCAGAGGTTTCATTTACTTATTACTCAAAGTAACCTTAGTAACTCCATTTAGAGATTGGAGATTGAGGTTCAGAGAAATGAAATGACTGTCCAGGATCCCAAAGACAATAAATAAAAGATGACCCTCCAAACATGGGTCTTCCTCATCCAAAGCCACATTGTCTTTACCGTATCACACCACTGTGTACAAATGTAAGCGCACTGTCCTGGCGAGGGAGAGCTTCCATCTCTATACTCCATGAAAAGGAAATCCACAATGACCAGTAACAAATACGATGCCAACAAAAAGCCCTTGACGAAAGCGAAGAATCACTCTCAAGCTTTAAACCCAGACAACGACGCTGGAAAATGCTTCCCCTATGTCTGTAATGCATTAGTTCTAACAAAGAAGAACAATATAAAAGGAATAGAAATTCTCTTAGAATGATATGGGTGAATTAAAAATCACTTTAAAAATGATACAATTACTGAAAGGGCAGACAAAAAAACCAACTGTCTTAAGACTCCAGCTCTTTCACTTTTCAAAATACTCAAAATCCAAAGATAAATGATCCGAATATAAATAATGAAATACGGAAAATAACAAAAGAGAACTGCATGGATTCACAGTCACCTCACAGTAAAAGCAGACCTAGAGAAACCTAGTTTACCTGTAAGATATTCCCAAGTCATTCGTCAGAATAAGAGAGCCAAGAAAACCCTGCGTTCGTAACCGTAACCACCCTGGGGGGTACCTGCTGACCTGTGGTCACCACCAGGGCGCATTCTCTGAACGGCACCACCGACTGCAGTAGGCTGGCGTCCTGTCTCAAGACCACACGAGAACGAGGAGATGACTCAATGCCAAGAATAATTTAATTAAATACGCTAGGCACCAGTTTAGGTGAGAAAAAAGTGAAGGAAATAAAACTGACTCTCCATAGTAAATCTTTCTAGGAAACCTTAAAAATACTACATATATTGTATTTTTGTACTAACAGGATGTAAAGAAATCCAGGGCTTATAGCAAAATGCAAGAACATGAACTGACAAATAAAATGCTCTTATTAAACAAGCAATTATAAACCCGAAATGCATAAGTAATCTTCTGCACAGGTATGACATACAAGCGAATCCTACTGAACGCTAAGCCCGTCAGACCCTTCCTGGGGTGCCAGCAGTTCAGGGCTGGCCCCACAGCAGCCCTGGGCACAGATGCCAGAGGGAAGGAGAAGAGGACCAGCAGAGACTGAGACGGACGGCAGAAGAAATGTGAGCACACTTAGCACTGAACTGTTTCCTTTTTGCATCGCCTGAAATAAGCACAATATGAACATGCTCTCCTAAAAATAGTTCCTACCCACAAAAAACCCCAAGGCTGACAGCGAAATACTATTTCTTCTGGTTCAGGGAGATACAAATGAGGCATTTATCTTCTGATAAGTCAAAAGTTGCCAACACGCTATTAAAGGAATTGATGGGATAAATTCTAAGATACAAAACATGCTGGTAAACTAACTTAATACTTAAGAATTAAAGAGAGCTAAAAAGCTATTCCACACTTTGTCAGACAGCTATTTTCAGGCACAATTCCTCTGCTGTTCTTCTGCGTATTGTAAAATTACATAGCATGATTTTAGCATATGGTCTGATATAAAAAAATACGTTTTTGCCACTGGAGAAAAAGACAGCAAAAATTTAAGTAGATAAATTCTTTTAAAAGAAAGGTGTCCACTGGTTTGAAAGCTGCTCTTGGACAGCAGAGCCGCACCCCGCACCTTCTCGCCACCTGTGCACGTGGCCCTCCTGTCACACCAGCTAGCACAAAGCACCGCCGTGGCTGCCATCGGAAAAGTCCCATTCCTAAACGTGGCTCCGTGTCCCTCCTATGTTTACATATGCTTTAAACAAGGGCAAAAGCAAAAGGCTACAGACACTGTGGAAACTCATGAATGCTTGGGTTCTCACCTAAATTTAACAAATTCATACAATATTAAAATAATTTCATATAATATATGCCATCTGCTTACCAACATTTTGAATTGCAATGAATGGAGGTAAGAAACAACAGATTTGAATAAAATAAAATTATAAGTCCTGTTGAATATGGAATTTCTAATTTATATTATACTATCAAAAGTTTTCTTACAGCATATGAAAAGCTTCACATTCTTAGTCTACAAACCTGGAAATAAAAGCAACTAAAACTCAACTAATTAATCAACTAATGATGAGTTGTACTTAATCCAGTCCAGCAAAGGATGCCATGCCACACACGTGCTCCCCCGCAGCCCCACACGGTACTACTTTCCTTGGATAGACTGACAATTAGAGGCCATTTTCTTTTTTATTGTAAATATTTTGTGGTTTTTAATGTACTCATCACTAGCTGGTTTGCTCTAACTAGCCTGTGTCTTACAGTTCTTCCCCTTTCTTCCTCAATTTATAATACAAATTGCACACAATAGGAAGCGTTGTCACAGAGTGCACCAATTACACACACTATATAGCATCTGCTGTAGAAGTCACTGGAATCAAAGCCAGAGACGAGAGCTACCTTCTATTACATAAGTAACGACTACATGGCAGGATGAGGAAGTGGGTGTTCTACAGATGGCTTCGTGCCGGGAGAATCTTCTGCACCGGAAATCTACCGGCAGCAACTCTAAACACTGAGCACATCCAAACCGCAGTGGGAACCGCGACTACTGCGCCTCACCGGCCCCATCTCACACACGCATCGTTCAAAAGGAGAGGAAGAAACGAACTGTGCGCCTCCTTTGAAAGCATGTGGTAAAACCATACACGATTTCACCTCAGAATTCTATTAATCCTTTCTTTCCCTTCAAACGGGGGAAATTAGCTTGAAAACAGAAGATAAGAAACAGTCTCTGGAAGAATGCTGCTTAAAAGTAGACACATAGCACACTGCCCCCCACGCCCCGCCCTGCCCACAGCTGCTCACCGGGTGTGAAGCTATACATAACAATTTGTTTGTTTTGCGGTAAAGGAAACTTTATTTTTAAAACAAACGATGATTCTATCACAAACTGTCTACAAAAAGAAGCTAAGACCGAGAAACGTCTAATTTAGGGATCGTCACACTGGCCTCTCACCAAGACCCAAGAGAGACAACTGGCACAACATGGTCCCAGCTGGAAGTGGAATGCAAACAACAATTCCTATGCCAGCGTCAAGCAGGCAGAGGCTGGTCTACATGATTGTGACCGAGGCAGTTTTTACTTCCCTTTCTTCAAAACCTTCTCTGGGAATGGGGACATTCTAAGTGAAGCACAGATTCAAAGAGGCAATGGTAACCTTGTCAACTTACCCCGCCTGACAACTTAATCACCCTGACCTTGGAGCTGACTTGTGGCCCATCTCCGCCACCGCTGTTTGCCCGGT
This sequence comes from Equus quagga, assembly GCF_021613505.1. Classification (NCBI taxonomy): domain Eukaryota; kingdom Metazoa; phylum Chordata; class Mammalia; order Perissodactyla; family Equidae; genus Equus; species Equus quagga. The sequence goes on along the minus strand of NC_060274.1, from coordinate 130,044,573 downwards.
GCATGACGGTCCTTTTCGTGCCGGGCTTGGCATCCGGGGGCCGGCCCTGGAGGGACGCCACTCGAGCAGTCTGTGAGGGGGGTGGCGGCCCCTCCCCATCCACAGGCTTTCCCTGCAGGACTTTGTGCTGAGCTGGACTCTGAGGTACAGTTCTGGCCTGTCTCAAATGTTTCAGTGGTTTCATCGGTTGTCCTTGATACTGCATGTTAGCACCAGATGGCACAAAATTGGATGTTTTGGGCTGAACATTTGAAACAGTGACATCTTGGTTTTTCACGAGAAGTCGGTTTTTCACATTCTGTCTGACCTGCGCACCTGGAAAGGGTAACAGTGGGTTACCATTGGTGGGTGATGGTGAAGACGTCTGCTCTTCCTGCTCTGCAGGGGCTGAGGGTGGATAGAGCTGCTGCTGCTGCTGCTGCTGCTGCTGCTGCTGCTGCGCCAGCCTCTCGAGCAGCTCCTTCTTTCTAGCCCCAGCCTGCTGCTGCCGTCGTAGCTCCTTCTGCTTCAGGATTTCTTCTCGGAGGCGTTTCTGTTCTTCTATCTTTAAGCGATATAACCTCGTTTCTTCATCTTCATCAGGAAACTGAAAGAGAAAATATGAACAGTTTACTTTGGAGACTGGAGGTGACCATTCCAGTCTGTTATCACCAAACTAAGAAAATGCACTTTGTAAATACCCTTTAATTCAGGGTTTGAAAGAAGCCATTCAAAATCTGCTTAGAGCCTTTAAGTATAGCTCCTTCCTCTAGGGAGGGGAAAAAAATTGCACAGCTAAAGCTAATTTCAAAAATCTTATCACAATATTAAAAACGAGTAAATTCCCACTCATTTACAAGTTTGAAACCAATTAAACTATTCATTTAAGATATCAAAATACGTTTTGAATGGAAATGGCCACAGCAGGGGGGCCATGCTGTCACACAGGTTTTATCTGGCTCTTCTCTGACGAACCAACAAAGCGGGGGGGGGGGGGGGGGGGGGGGGG